>NW_022437198.1:63947-87696 GCF_009761245.1 Sapajus apella
AGCGATTCTCCTGCCTCAGCCTCCCAAGTAGCTGGGATTACAGGCATGTGCCATCACACCCAGCTAATTTTTGCATTTTCTATAGAGACGGGGTTTCACCACATTGGTCAGGCTTGTCTTGAACTCCTGACCTCAGGTAATCCACCCGCCTCGGCCTCCCAAAGTACTTGGATTACAGGCATAAGCCACCACATCCAGTCAGAAATCATCTATTGGTCATTCCTTACAGCTCCTGGGAGGGAAAGCGGCTTGTCTAAGGTCACAGGATTACCAATGAATGACTGAGTATAACTGAGCATTATTATCAACCCTGGATTTCCCTCAATTATTAATTACCGTTAAGCAAATATTCCAACTAGGCATTAAAATATATCTTTTATATCCCCCCCACCCCCACTTTTTTTAAATCACAGAACTCTGACAATGGGCTTTTTCCTTTAAACAATTCAGATTAGTTTTTGTTTCATTTTTTAAAAGTGGGTGACAGGTACACCAAAATCTCAGAAATACCACTAAAGAACTTATCCATGTAACTAAAAACTACCTGTTCCCCCAAAAACTATTGAAAAAATAAAAAATAAAAATAAAGTGCCAGATGATTTTTAAAGTATTATATGCTTGTTGTGAAAAATAAAAAGGAATAAAGTGAAAAATAAAAATTACCCTCCATATTAAAATCCCTAGCAATAACCATTATTAGCAAGTTCTTGTGACCTCTTCCAGAAATTTAAAGATTTTAAAGACTGGCCGGGCGCGGTGGCTCAAGCCTGTAATCCCAGCACTTTGGGAGGCCGAGGCGGGTGGATCACGAGGTCAAGAGATCGAGACCAACCTGGTCAACACAGTGAAACCCCGTCTCTACTAAAAATACAAAAAATTAGCTGGGCATGGTGGCATGTGCCTGTAGTCCCAGCTACTCAGGAGGCTGAGGCAGGAGAATTGCCTGAACCCAGGAGGCGGAGGTTGCAGTGAGCCGAGATCGCGCCACTGCACTCCAGCCTGGGTAACAAGAGCGAAACTCCGTCACAAAAAAAAAAAAAAAATTTTAAAGACAACATTAACTATATCTACTGATTTATATCCTTGGCCATGGTTACTCAAAAAGATTTGCTGGGCTTTTTTTTTGAGACAGAGTCTCACTCTATCCCCCAGCCTGAAGTACAGTGGCGTGATCTTGGCTCACTGCAACCTCTGCCTCCCGGATTCAAGTGATTCTCCTGCCTCAGCCTCTGGAGTAGCTGGGACTACAGGCACATGCCACCATGCCCAGCTAATTTTTGTATTTTTGGTAGAGAAGGGGTTTCATCATGTTGGCCAAGATAGTCTTGAACTCTGGCCTCAAGTGATCTGCCCACTTAGGCCTCCCAAAGTTCTGGGATTACAGACATGAGCCACTGCCAAAGATTTGTTGATTATACAAATGAATGGTGCGGGGCTGAGGTTGGAGGCTAGGGGTTTGCATCATACAGAAGGACAAAGATGAGTTAAACATCTCAGGAGACAAGAGTTCCCACTGGGTCCTATTAGCCAGGGATCTGGCATAAATCCTTCCTGTCTGAGCTGGCATTACAGTGTGGAGGTGAAGATCATGGGTTATGGAGTCAGGCAGATAGAGGCTCATAACTCTGGCCTGAGTACTTCCTAGGTGTGTGACCTTAGGTTGTTCATTCCTTAATTTGCCTCAGTGTCCTCACTGGTCAGATGGAGATTCATGCTTCCGTGAGGATGAAGCAAAATGATACACATAAAGAACACATCATGCCGGGCTCATGCCTGTAATCCCAGAACTTTGGGAGGCCAAGGTGGGCAGATCACCTGAGATCAGGAGTTCCACACCAGCCTGGTAAACATGGCGAAACCCTGTCTCTACTGAAAATACAAAAACTAGCCAGGTGTGGTGGTGGGCACCTGTAATTCCAGCTGCTCGGGAGGCTGAGGCAGGAGAATCACTTGAACCTGGGAGGCAGAGGTTGCAATGGGCTGAGATCGTGCCATTGCACTCCAGCCTGGACAATGAGAGTGAAAGTGTCTCAAAAAAAAAGGACACCTAAGGGTGCTTGGCATTAAGCATGCATGGAAGAAATGGTAGCTATCATTATTATGATCACTGTTGTTATTTTTCTGCTGGCCCACCTGACGAAGGAAGAAAGCCTGCAGGTCCACTAGCTAGTGTTATAGAAATAGCTCAGCCCAGGGCCTGGGGCTCTACTGTTGAGTGTATCTGGGAGGAAAGTGAGACACCTAGAAAGCAATTTTTTAGTATGAGCTGGAGTTAATGCCCAGGAATTTCTCAGGATATTAAAAGTTCTGGATATACCAAACTGCAAGTGTGGGTGTCCTATAAGCTCTGAGCATGAGGGTGTGTCTTGCACAGCCTTTATAGCTGCAGAGCTGGATCTGTGGAAAGAGGGGACCATTTTGTTTTGTTTTGATTTTTTGTGAGCTGGGGTCTTGCTCTGTTATCCAGGCTGGAGTGCAATGGCAAGATAAAGGCTCACTGAAACCTCGAACTCCTGGGCTCAAGCCATCCTTCCATGTCAGCCTCCTGAATAGCTAGGACTACAGGCATACACTACCATGCCTAGTTAATTTTTTTTTTTTTTTTTACTTTTTTGTAGAGATGGAGTCTGGCTATGTCGTCCAGTCTGGTCTCAAACTCCTGATCTCAAGTGATCCTCCCACCTCAGCCTCCCAAAGTACTGGGATTTCAGGCATGAGCCACGGCACCTGGGGGACCATTTCCTTATTCATTCAACCATGCCACCTGGTTCAGCAGCTCCAGAAGAAGTGCCCCAGACTGGCCAGGAGCAGTGGTCTGGCAGAGAAAAGTGCCCCTCTCTATTTGAATTCCAGGCCTTTCTTCCTAGTCTTCAGAGCACAATGAGAATATTATCAAAGTCCCCCAAGGCATTTGAGTTGTGAAAGAAAAAAAAAAGAGAATATTATCAAAGCCACTTCATCCAGTCTCACGCTCTTCGGAGGCTGGAAATGACTAAGCGCAGTATAATAACAGCCTCCTCCAGCCAATGCATAGCATGGGAAACCTAACACTGGACCAAACCTGCTGAGCCTCAATATCACTTGAAGCCTAGAATCTCAGATGAAAATGCATTAGTGTCATATAATTCCCACTAGTCAATTCCTTATGTTACAAAATGTCCCCAGGATGCAACAATTCTGTTAACTGACCATACCCACCAGGGATGAGAAAGAACACAAGGCACTGTTCTCACAAAGAGGTCACGGACTGTGACCTAGATTCAAACCCGGCCTGGAGTATGGGTAGCTTGTTATCTCAAGGCTCCTTTCAAGGGTTTGATCATACAGTCCCACAAATCTCAGAGTGTCTGACATGAGGCTGGTGTCCTTGGGTTCACGCGGATGGAACCAGATCAGCTTTGTGGAAGTCTCTGGAGACTGGAGGTAGCCCTATGTGGAAGCTAACGTTAAGATCAGGACAGTAAGAGCCGGGCGCGGTGGCTCAAGCCTGTAATCCCAGAACTTTGGGAGGCTGAGGCGGGTGGATCACGAGGTCAAGAGATCGAGACCATCTTGGTCAACATGGTGAAACTCCGTCTCTACTAAAAATACAAAAAATTAGCTGGGCATGGTGGCGTGTGCCTGTAATCCCAGCTACCCAGGAGGCTGAGGCAGGAGAATTGCCTGAACCCAGGAGGCGGAGGTTGCGGTGAGCCGAGATCGCGCCATTGCACTCCAGCCTGGGTAACATGAGTGAAACTCCGTCTCAAAAAAAAAAAAAAAAAAAAAAGATCAGGACAGTGGAATGATACACAGTATTTAACTCTCTCCACTATAGCAGTTCCTCGCAAGGTTTCTTCTCCCCAAAAACCCTGTCTTGTACACCTTTACCCGCTCTCCCTCCCTGCCTGTTTCCCCTCTTTATTGTCCCCCTCTATTTCTCTCTTGCTTTTTTCCTATTCTCTCTCTCTTCTCTTCTTCTCATTGTCTTTGACTCTTCTCTGACTGGTTATGACAGAGAGCTGAAAAATATCCTTTCTTATATTATTGGTTGAATTCGTACTACATTAAAATTTAAATATTCTGGTCATCATTTTCAGAAAGCCAAACTGAATATTTTCTATTTTGCTGTTAAAAAATATATACCATTTTAAACAATTAAGAACCTTTAAGAGAAGGGGATTGTGAAGATCATCTGGTTCAATGGCTTTTCTGATACATCAAGCTCTTAGAGCACCCCTGACATTCTGTCTCTCCTTGAACACTTCCAGGGATGGGAGCCCATGACTTTATTGGGGCATGACTGATGTGTAAAAAGCCGTACATATTTAATGTATACAACTCAATGAGTCTGGGACAAGTATACAGCCGTGAAACCATCACCACCCTCAGGGCCACCTATTTCTTCTTGAAACAGCCCAATTTTAACTGTTAAAAGGTCTTTAAATTAAGGTTAAACTGCTTCCATAATTCCTACTCCCTGGTTACCAGGAACAATCCAGGACACAAAAACAGTGCAATCAGCAGAAGAACAGAGAGGCCTGTGTTGCTTTCAAAGGCAGGGGTAGAACAGCTGGCTGTAGGGTTTTCCTATTGGAGTAACTTGCTTGGGCAGGCAAGATAGAAGAGACGCACTGCAGTCAGATTCTGAAGGGCCTTGAATGCCAAGCTAAAATGTGATGTGTTTAACATACCAGGAAGGTGGTCAACTGAAAACATCCCTTAGGTGGTTGGACATAATGATAATTATTTACTGAATACTTGTGTGCCAGAAACTGTGCAAAGTGCTTTATGTTCATTATCTTGTTTAATTCTTTTTTTTTTAGAGACAAGGCCTTGCTGTGTTGCCCAGGCTAGTCTTGAATTCCTAGGCTCAAGTGATCCTCCCACCTCAGCCTCCCAAAGTGCTGGGATTACAGGCATGAGCCACTGCGGCAGGCCCTTGTTTAATTCTATCAATAGCACCGTAACAAAGATACTGTTACTATCCTATTTTATAACTAAAGAAACTGGTACTCAGAGGTCTCAGAACTGGTAAGTCACTAAATCCAGACCCAGCTGACTCTGATGCCTATACCCTGAACACAGTGCTTCATATGATAAGGCGAGCAGAGAGACCAGGAGAGACCTCAGTGTGGGAGTCACTTACAAACAGAGGGAGGCAGTGTCAAAAACAGAGGATCTAGGCGGTGGCTCCCGTCTGTAATCCTAGCACTTTGGGAAGCTGAGGTGGGTGGATAACCTGAGGTTGGGAGTTCAAGACCAGCCTGACCAACACAGAGAAACCCTGCCTCTATTAAAAATACAAAATTAGCCAGGTGTGATGGCGCATGCCTGCAATTCCAGCTACACAGGAGGCTGAGGCAGAAGGATCACTTGAACCTGGGAGGTGGAGGTTGCAGTGAGCCGAGGTTGCATCATTGCACTCCAGCCTGGACAACAAGAGTGAAACTCCATCTCAAAAACAAAAAAGGCAAAAAACAAAAAACAGAGGGGCATGGGTCTCATCTGAGTCTTCTTCTAAAGATGACACCCAATCTCCATTTCCAGTCTTAGGCTTGCTTCTAAACTCTACTGGCCCAACTCCAGCTGCACACTGAACTCTGTCACCTCAAATGTGACACATCTATGACAGCTCCTATCAGTTTTCTTTTCTTTCCTTTTTAAGACAGGGTTTTGCTCTGTCACCCAGGCTGGAGTACAGTAGTGCAATCATGGCTCATTACAGCCTCAATCTCTTAGGCTCAAGTGATCCTCCCAACTCAGCCTCCTGAGTAGCTGGGACTACCGATGCACACCACCATGCCTGGCTAATTTTTTTTATTTTTTTCGAGATGGGGTTTCTCCATGCTCATCTGGAACTCCTGGGCTCAAGGAATCCACCCACCTTGGCTTCCCAAAGTGCTGGGATTACAGGTGTGAGCCACCGCACCAGCCTACTCCTATCATTTTTTAGCACTACCTCAGGAAACAGTTCCCAACCTGATATTCCTAATTTTTTTAAGCCTAAAAGAACATCAGACTTTGTGTCAAATCCAGCTGGGTTTATATAGTTTTACTATAACAAACATGTGCCCTTGGGTGAGTTATTTCACCTCAGTGGGCCTCTGTTTTCTCATCTGTAAAATGAGAACAGTAATCAACATCTTTCTTAGAGAGTGGTCTCGTGGATTAAACGGGATAATCTGTATATAGCATAGTACTTCGCACAAAGCAAATGCTCAGTAAATGTCATTATTACTGCTGTTACTATTGTCGCTCCGGCTTGAAACGCTCTCTCTTGCGTTTATGGCTAATCTCCCTGCTGAGGTGGGAGAAAGTGGGACCCACAAAAAGGACAATAACATTTCAGCGCAGTTCATGTTCCTCCTCATGACCACATCCCTCAGGCTTCCAGGCCTGCTTCTGCAGGCTGTCCTTTCTACAGTCACCAGAGAGTGGGCTCCAGCCGACACCCCAGCTCTTCTCCCTTCAGACCTACTTATTGGGGATCACATCCAATGCTGTTGTTTCTACCTGTCTTCAATTTGTGCCTGCATTATGTATCGTCTGTATACAAACACCCTCTTTTCCCTTTAAGTAGCTAGAATCAAAGTTTTAGGAATCATCTAGTCCAACTCCTGGAAAAAATTAATTTCAAAATTAAAGCAGTCATTTCAAAATTGTCTTGTGTGACTACATTTGAGTAAACTGGGCCTTCTCCCAACCAATCTACATGTGTTCACCAGTCCTCACTGCAGTATGTGCACTGTGCACAAACATTTGGGTTTTTACTGTGCAGTACCAAACATCTGAGGTTTTCCCTGTGCATTGTGGGTCTGTGATGTTACTTATTCCTCCTACCTCATAGGCCTAGTATGTTATCAAGCCCCCACGAGCATTCCTGCCCACATCCTCCCTCCCCTAGACACTACATAAGTATAAATTGCTAATGATTACTGATAAACAGGGTGCTGATCACAATCACCAACTCTCACACATTTGCACACCCGAACATCCCCTGAGGCCTGTGGTAAAGATGAAAGGAGATTTCAAGGAGACAGACATGGTGTTTGTACACAGTGAGGGGAGAACAAAGAGAACAGGGAGCCTGGGAGGTGGCAGGCAGGGAGAGCTGGCGAGACAGACTGTGAGATGAGTCAGAGTGAATGAGGGCACTGGGTCGCATCAACTACCGCTTAGCTGCCCCCAGAGGGTGGTATGAACTGGAAGAAGGGACTGGGAGCTGGTGGGGGAAGAAGCGGAGTTGATGCCCTAACTCAGAAAGTGGGAGCAGGAGTGAGTTGCAGTTGGGGAGCCTGCCTTCTGAAATCTCTAGACCTCTCCTGCCTGGCTCTGCTTCCAGCCGCTGCAGGGTTATGGCAAGGCAGCTGGGATGGCAGGGTAAGGAAGAGGTTGAGCTAACAACAAAGATGTCAGTCCTGGTGATCACTGGACCCCAGCTTGGCAGAGAGAAGGCACCCCGTGGCTACTATTGCCCTCCACGTATTTGGTGCTTTCAACTTATTTTAAATGCCTTCATGATAATGATCTCATTTAATCCTCGGCACAATCCTGGGAAATAGGCAGGGCTGGGATTGGTATCTAACATGCTCCTCCCCTCTTTATCCTGTGGATCCCTCAAGAGCCCTCAAATTGTTTTCACCAGCCTAGAAACATTCAACACAGAACCAGGCAGTGCACTGAGGCTATGGGGAACTTGGGTCCTCTGTCTAGGTTCCATTCTGGGCTTGCTGGCTGCTGACTGTCCTAGGCTGGGTGTGATGAGAAGTCACAAGATATGGAATCATTCCTGTCCTGGAATTTCCCAGGCACTCCTCCCCCTTCGCTTCCATCTGAACACCTGGTATATAATGACTGTTTCACCCACTCCCCAGGGGCAAGGTCAGGCCTCTCCTCCTCATTAGGTGAACGGAAGCCCAAGGCCTGGACAGGCAAAGGCTCTTGTCCTGACTCACACAGTGAGCAAACATGGAGGAATCTGAGATGCCTTGGAAAGACCACAGGTCTGGGGACGTCAGAAGACCTGGGTTCCAGTCCTGGTGCTGCTGCCTATCACCCAAAGTCACGAGCTGATAACACACTCATTCCACCTCCCCAGGCTTAGTTTTCCTAACTGTCAAACAGAAATAATAGTACCCATCTCTCTGGGTTGTTGAGCGGATTGAGTGAGATTAGGATATGAAAGTGTTATATAAAAATGAATGACTCTCTGATTATCAAGTAGCACAGGTAACATCAGGACTCACGCAATGGAAAGAGGCTGGGCTGAGTATAAACAGGCTAGGCTCTCCTCAACTCACTTGTGTGGCCCTGGGCCAGTCCAGGCCTCAGTTTTCCAAAGCTCCTGGCAGCTCTAAGACTGTGATATTTTGTGGGCCACGCCTCTGGTGCAAGAATTCTGGCGTTGGCCACTCTGATCTCTTGGCCCTCCTACCATCTGTGTCCCACACTGCCTTAGATCCAAGAATCTCACTGAGGGGAATCGGTCAATTCCCAACAATGGAAATCTTTGCCCCATCCCTCAGGGAGCCAAAGTGTGCTACTGCATTTTCCTCCCTTCTTAGCCTTTGTTGCCTCCAAGCTTTCAGGGAGGCAGGGGGTCTTCTTAGCAAAATCAATGGCAGATTAACCAGGTAAGCAAACATTGGATTCCCTCCCTCCTAAGGAGGGCTCAATCTAACAGCCCTGCCTTTAATATCTTGCTTCTCTCAGGATGTCCCTAATGGTTCCAGGCCCGTGATTCTTTCCATGAGGAAACAGCTCAGCATAACTCTTGCTGGACTCAAAGAAGTGAATTAAATGTTAAACATGTAAGGCCAGAGCCCCCGGTGCAGCAGAACATTCCCCAAACAGACAATGGCACACAGCTCCTCTGCCACTCTCACAGTGGCTATAGGCTGGGCCCCCCTGCTCCCCAGCCCAGACTCCTGAGAAGGAATAAGAAATGGCAATGTTTTGCTCTTCCCAGCAAGCTCATGGCTTCCCGTGTCCTTCCTTCAACCCCTAGTGTTGAAGGCTCCAGGGGCCTGGAAATGCCTGGAACATTGAGTTGTGGCATCCCCAGCACTGAAATTTAATAGGTCTATGACTGGACAGGCAGGAGCCTCTGTAGTTAGCCCCATTAGGGCCTGGAAAGTCCCAGAGAGGGAGGAAACAGCTCAGGAAGGATGACGAGGTCCTGACATCTCTTGGGGTAATGGGGAATTGGATATTAACTGTGATGAGGCCTCGGGGTGGGGGCTGGTTGGTTTGCTGCTCAGATTAATATAGGCCATAGAATTGCCAGATAGGTAGAGCCTCAGAGATCACCCAGGCCAACCCTCTATTTTACAGAAAGGTAAACTGAGGCCTCAGAAAAGGGAGAAGCAACTTACACCAGGTCACTCAGTGAGCTATAGAATAGCTAGGCCAGATTCTTGGTCTCTGGTATTAAGCTTGGTGCTTTTTCCACCCTGTCTCCTGCATAACCCCCAAGTCTCCTTTCTAAAGATAGCAAGCAATGGCCCCTGCATGGTAAGGCTCAGGGACCATTTCCCAGGGAGCAGAATCTGTTCATGGTCCCACTTTGCCCAGCTAAGAACTGAAAGATGAAGTCCATGGGTTCCAGCTCAGCTCTGCCACTTCATAGGATTGAACCTTGGTTATGTCACTTCTCTGAGCCTTAATTCCTTACCTCTGAAATGGGGATTTCAGAACTGTGACCCTGGATGGCCAAAGGATCAAATGAGATCAAATGAGATCATGTATGGATCATGTATGTGGGGCATTTTGTAAACTGAAGCACTAACCAAACGATATTATTAAAACAATGTGAGGTTGGAAGATGCTGCAGAGGGAGGAAGCCTCAGGGGAGGAGGCTGGGAAGGAACGAGAACCCACATTCACAAGAGGCTGCCTGGGCATCCCACAGACCTGACTGATCCTGAAGCCACCAGCAGGAACTGATCGCAGCAGATCAGACCACCCCAAGCTCACTGGCTTGAGAGACCGCCTGTCTGCTCTGCTTCACGTGTGTGTGCATCTGTGCATGTACCTGACAGACCAGTATCACAGACATTTGCCTGGCTGCTTCGGGGGCACATTTGGCAGGAGAGCAGTGTGTGGTGCTGAGGGAGGACCTCCGCTTCAGGCCAGGTCACAGACTCTCAAAGAGCAGCCTCCCTAACGAGATCCCCTGCGGGGACCTCTCAAGTGTTCGGCTCCTCTGGGGCCCTTACCTTATACTTGGCCGCGAGCAGCTCTGTGGCCTGCTGCTCCCGCCGCAGGTCTTCCAGCATCTTCTCCTTCTCCTCCAGCAGCTTCTGCTTCTCCTCGCTCACCAGGCTGCGGTCATCCTGGATGGCTGCCTTCTCCTCCTCCAGCCGTTCCTTCTGCTCCTGCAGGTAATTCTCCATGTTCTTCTCCAAGGCTGACTCCAGGATGGGCTGGGGCGGGCGGTGGTTGTTGTTGTTGTCATCCTCCTCTTCTGCCACCCAGGCCTCAATCACAGGGCCCTCAGGGTACCCTGGCGGGGCGGACACGGCCTTCTTCCTGCGGCTGCTCTTCCTCCGGGGCCGCTTCCCCAGCATCCCCTTCTTCTCCAGCTGGGCCTTCAGGCGGGCGATCTCCTCTTGGAATTCCCGCAGCAGTGTGTCCTTGGGGTCCTCGTTCACTCGGGGCTTATTCTTGATGTTCTTGGCTCGGTTGGCAAAGCGCAGGGTTGAGAGGCTTTCATCATAGCTGTGAGAAGCTGGCCCCAGTGTGGCTACCATGATGGTCTTGGCATTCCCCCCCAGGGAGTCCTGGAGCAGCCGGGTCAGCTTGGAGTCCCGGTAGGGAATGTGGGTGCTCCTGTTGCCCGCCAGGGCAGCAATCACGTTGCCCAGGGCAGATAATGAGAGGTTGATTTTGGAGGCTTCTTTAGGCCTCTCTCCACCACCACCGCCCCCACTGCCTCCACCGCCACCACTGCCACCTGAGGACGGTGTGGCTGCTCCTCCTGCTGTGTTGGGGCCCGCCTTGTTCTGCCTCTCACTGCCAGCCAGGTCCACTAGGTTGAGCTTGCCCACTCGGATGTGGTCCTGGCCATCAGAGCCACGCTCGCTGCACTCCACGGTGATGATGAAGATGGCGTGGGAGCGGGAGCTGACCTCGTTCATGTGAGTGCTGCCCACAGCCCGGGTCTGGTTCCCCAGGTTCATCACATGCTCAATCTCCTTGACATTCTTGGTGACGAAGGAGGAGAGGTCCTTGATGTAGACGCCCGTCTCAGGGTTCTCTTTCAGCTCTAGCCTCTTGCCCGGTTCCTTGGAGACCAGGTCTCGAATCTCTTCCTGGTAGATCTCCAAGTAGGAGGCCCGGACCAGGTACTGCTGGTTTTGGGAGCGGGAGATGTGGGTGAAGATGTGCTCAAAGGCATTCGGGATGACCCCGCGCAGCTCGGGCTCCACCCAGGTTCCCTGCATGGTGTAGGTCTTGCCAGTGCCCGTCTGACCATAGGCAAACACTGTGCCATTGAAACCCTGGAGCACGGAGTCTATCAGGGGCCTCACGGTTTCGTCATACAGGTCGGCCTGCTTGGAGCTGGCATCATACACGGCGTCAAAGGTGAAGGTCTTAGGCAGCTCCCCCGGCGCAGCACGGGGGTTCCGCAGGGTCACCTGGCCCAGTTTCACGTCCATGGTCAGGATCTGCTCGTGACCAGCAGCCTCCTCCTTCCTGCTGAGGGGGCGGCACCGGGCCACCACCTTGAGGGCCTCGCTGGCCTTGGTTTTACTGGTCATCTTGCCGCTCTGACCTTCCTGCCCCGAGCCCCTCCGCAGCCTGGGCGGTCCTGCTCTCCTGCTCTCTAGGTCGGGATCAGCGGGGCCAGCCCAGCCCCCAGGCGCCGCTCTTCAATCTGCATGCAGGCTCCTAGGGTGGGGACGCTGGGAGGTGGCCCCGACGCTGCTGCAATCTGGGCCTCCACCGCTCTCGGGTCCTCGCTGCACCGGCTGGGAGGTGAATTAAGCAGAATCCCCCAGCCGCCGCGGGAGCAGCGCCTGCCGAGCGGCCGTGCCCGGAGCCCGCCCCATGCTGGAGCAGAGGGAGCGCTGCCGTAAACAGCTCCGGCAACAATGAGATAAAGGAAGAGGAAAATGGGATGGGGGTGGGCGGCGAGCTGTCTTCTCCTCCTCCCTCTAGGGATCCATAGCGGCGGCTGCTGGTCCTGGGCGGCCGGGGTTCCCGGGCCTCCCGCGGGCAGAGGCTCACCTGGAGTCCTCCCTCCCAGCTGGGGGATCATTCATTGCAGCCAGCGCGGCTGCTGCTGCTGCCTCTGCCTCCGCCTTCCCCGCCGCCGCCACCGGAGAATGAGAGAGAAAAACAGAAGGGGATGGGGCGGAGCAGCGGCGGCGAGAGTGATGTTGCCGCCGCGCTGCGGCCCCAGCTAAGCCTCCCGGCTGGGGTGGGGCAGGGGGCGGGGCCGCGGGGCGGGAGGCGCGAGCCGGGCGCGGCCCGGGTGCGGGGGACAGGGGCGCATCGCCGGCTCTGCACCCCCGCCGACCGCTCCGGGATGACAGGCTCCGGTGCCGACCCAGGTCCTGCGCCCACCAGTCGGGTGCAGCGCAGCCACCGCCCGCCGTCACCCCACCGAACCCGAGCATGCCGGGAGTTGTAGTCCCGCCTTTGTTAACTGGGTTCTTGCAGGTTGCTCATGCCTTCCCCGGCCCCCCAGTCCGGGAGGCGCCTCCCTCATCGGCATGCCATCCCTCGAATGACAGCTGAGCTTGCGCCACCCACGTCTGGTCCCTCCGAGCCGCCATCCTCGGACACCCCCCTGCTCCTGCCTTTCTGCCTGCAAATGGGTGCACGTCACTCATCCCTGTCAGGGTGTCGCCAAGGCCTCCTGGAGCCGAACTCCCACATATTTCTTGACTGTCCTTTCCTTTCCCTGCCCTGGTCTACTTCTGGCCTTCATCTTCTCTCTGCTGGAGCCATCTCTCGCACCTCATGTCCGCACATGCACCCGGGGCCCTCTCGCTGCTCCTCCACCGCCTTCCTTGTGTGAAAGCCTCTCCATCTTCTTACTTCGCAGCCTCACCTCCACTACTCCTCTGTTCCAGACATACCTTCCTTCAGTTATCCAGCGCCTGCTGAGCCCCAAGCCCCCTTCTAGGCTCTGGGTCTTTCCTGTCCTCAAGGAGTGCACATTCCAGGAACCGTCCTTTGTTTCTTTAACTGGCTTTGCTGTGCAGCATCTTTGTGCTTTTGCCCTTCGGCATGTAGTGTCCTGCCACTTGGGCAGTTCATGCACCTCCTCCTCCACGAAGCCTTCCCTGAGCAATTTTTTTTGTCCTGTAGTGAAACAGACACAGAATTTGCCTAACACAAAACCTGGATTCAAGTTCCAGTTCCCATGGCCATCTAACAGAGCGGCTTTGAGCAGTCACTTCCCTTGCTCCAGTCTTAGTTTCCTCATTTATTTTTTTTAAATTGGAGATCAGGAAAAAAAAAATAATTAATAGCTACTTCATGGAGTGGTTGGGAGGCTCAAATGAAACAATGAATCATGAAGTATTACACTATGAGAAGTCCTTAATACATGCACCTGCCCTGGCTGGGATTGCCTGACAGCTTCTGCTTCCTTCAGTATCCTGGAGAGACCAGGTCAGGGCTTGGTGTTCCTCTATGGGGGTCATCTTTTTTTTCCTGTAGGATGCAAATCAAATGTAATTCCACAAGGCCAAGGACCAAGCCAGAGTCCTATCCACGGTCCCCTCTGCAGAGGAGAGTTGAGTCGGTGGACTGAGCCCAAGTTGTCCTTACTCTCCATATGAGATCCAGATCGAGAGGTGCTGTTATCTGAAACCTGGAGGCCCTTCTTCGTGGAGGCACCAGAACAGTCTTTCCACAAAACATTTCCAAGCATGTTATCCTCTAGAGGACCCAATTGTTTAGTTTTCCAACTCAACAAAATTTATCTCCTTAACTCTTCCCCATCCCAGGATTTGAGTGTGAGCTGGACTAGAGGCTTGAGACTTAGCTGAGAGTTTGCCTGCTTCTGAAGTTTCCTGGCTTCGCTCCACTCTCTCTCTCCTTGATTAAGCTCCACTGCTTATGATTAACTTGGCTTTTGGACCAATTATGGGGTGGGGTTTTGGCTCTGTAGACTAACCTCTCTTGGCTCTCACATGATTTCTGGGTGGAGCCTTTAGTTCTTCAACCATTTTCTGGTTGCATTCGGCTTTGGTTTTCGAACACCCTTTCTCTGCTTAGGCTAATGCATCTGACACTATAGTGCTGGATAAAAGGGGTTCTCACCCTGTTCTCCCCACTTGATGTCACCACCTGGCAGGGCACTTACCCAGATCTTCCTGTGTGGGAGGGAGATCGGAATTCCATTGCTTACAAGATGTGTGATGTCAGGTAAATTATTTAATTTCTCTGAACAGCTATTTTCTCAATGGGATAAGTGAGATAAGCATGCTTACATTGGCCAGGTGTGGTGGCTCAAGCTGTAATCCCAGCCATTCAGGAGGCTGAGGTAGGAGGATCACTTAAGCCCAGGAGTTTGAGGCTGCAGTAAGTGATGATTGTACCACTGCACTCTAGCCTGGGTGACAGAGTGAGAGTCTGTCTCTAAAAAAAAAAAAAAGAATGCTTACAGGTGGGCGCAGTGGCTCACGCCTATAATCTCAGCACTTTGAGAGGCCAAGGAGGGCGGATCACCTGAGATCGGGAGTTTGAGACTAGTCTGACCAACATGAAGAAACCCATCTCTACTAAAAATGCAAAAACATTAGCCACGTATGGTGGCAGGCACCTGTAATCCCAGCTACTCAGGAGACTGAGGCAGGAGAAACGCTTGAACCCGGGAGGCAGAGATTGTGCCACTGCACTCCAACCTGGGCAATAAGAGTGAAACTGTCTCAAAAAAAAAAAAAAAAAGAATGCTTACCTTACACACCAGGATTAAATGAAATAATGTATACAAAAACTCCTAGGACATAGGAGGCACTCAAGAAATAGTAGTTTTCTTTCCTTTTGTCCTTTGCATTTAAGGCTGTTCACTTCAGTGTCTCCATTTTCACTACTGTCTTTATTTTTCCTTCTTACACACTCAAGTCTACAGCCACTCTGATTAGCTTAAGGCCCCCAAACACATCCCACTTTTTTGTGTCTCCTTGTTTTGCTCATGCTGCTCCTCTGCCTGAAATGTCCTAACTTTGTTTTTATTTTAATTAATTTATTTGAGAAGGGGTCTCACTCTGTCACTCAGGCTGGAGTGCAATGGTATGATTATGGCTCACTGCTACCTCAAACGCCTGAGCTCAAGCGATCCCCCTGCCTTAGCATCCCGAATAGCTGGGACTACGGGTGCATGCCACCACAACTGACTAATTAAAAACAATATGTATATATATATATGTGTGTGTGTGTGTGTATATATATATATATGTGAGATGGAGTCTCGCATTGTCACCAGGGATGGAGTGGAGTGGCTTGATCTTGGCTTACTATAACCTCTGCCTCCCAGGTTCAAGCAATTTTCCTTGCCTCAGCCTCCCAAAGTGCTGGGATTACAGGCATGAGCCACTGGGCCTGGCCAACTATCAATACATACACAGATAGATAGATAGATAGATAGATAGATAGATAGATAGATTTTTTTTTTTTTTGAGATGGAATCTCACTCTGTTGCCCAGGCTGGAGTGCAGTGGTGTGATTTCAGCTCACTGCAACCTGTACGTCCCAGATTCAAGTGATTCTCCGCCTCAGCCTCCTGAGTAGCTGGGATCACAGGCACCTGCCACCACACCCAGCTAATTTTTTAAAATTGTTTTTTGTATTTTTAGTAGAGACGGGGTTTCACTATGTTGGCCAGGCTGGTCTTGAACTCCCGACCTCGTGATCTGCCCACCTCAGCCTCCCAAAGCACTAGGATTACAGGCATGAGCCACTGCACCTGGCCCAGCAATATTTTTTTAAAAAATTAGCCAGGTCTCACTATGTTGCCCAGGTTGGTCTTAAATCCCTGGACTCAAGTGATTCTCCTACCTTGATCTCCCAAAGTGCTAGGCGTATAGACGTGAGCCACCGCATTCAGTTTTCCTAACTTTGTCTGCTTCTGTCTACATAGCCTTAGCTTCTATTCATTCCACTGCCCAATCTCATATGGCTGGCTCAGAGTCGTGGCTCACGCCTGTAATCCCAGGACTTCGGAAGGCAGAGGTGGAAGAACATTTTAGGCCAGGATTTCGAGACCAGCCCTGTCTCAATTAAACAAACAAACTTACATGGCTTCTCCTCTTACCATGCAATAGTGACCGCTCTTACCAAGGACATCAGCAAGTTTCAGTGCTACCCTGTAGTGTCATCATAGCTTATGGCTTCCATTATTGTCTATATGGTTCCTAGATTTGTATCTCCAGTCCAGACCTCTCTTCTGAGTTCCAAACCTCTATGTCTGACTCTGTAATGGACAGAGCCACTTGGGTGGCTCTCCAGGCACCTGAAATTCTACTTGTTCACATTGAACTCATTATTCTACCCTCCAAAAATGATGCCTAGCTTTGTAAATAGCACTTCTTTCACTCTCAATGTATCCATTCAAATACGAAATTCTGCCAACTCAACTTCCTGCATACTTCTCAGGTTTATCCATTTGTTTTCTACTTCCATAGCTGCTATCATGACCAAGCTATTCTCTGACTTGGCCTCCCAGAGTAGCCCCCAATCTGGTATCTCTGAATGGAGAGATTCAGTCTGCTCTTACCCCTTCGTATTCATTCTCTTGTTTGTTTTTATTATTTTATTATTATTATTTTTACCCATATGTATTCATTCTTTAGAAAGTAATATTTTAGGCCAGGCACAGTGGCTCATGCCTATAATCCCAGCACTCTGGAAGCCTGAGGTGGGCAGATCACCTGAGGTCAGGAGCTCAAGACCAGCCTGGCCAATGTGGTGAAACCCCATCTCTACTACAAATACAAAAATTAATCTTGTCTCTACTAAAAATACAAAAATTAGCGCATGACCGTAATACCAGCTACTCAGGAGACTGAGGCAGGAGAATCACTTGAACCCGGGAGGTGAAGAGAGGCAGAGGCAGGAAGATCACTTGAGGCCAAGAGTTCAAGACCAACCTGGACAACATAGTAAGACCCTAGTTCTAAAAAAAAAAATTTTTTTTAAATAGTTAGTTGTGGTGGTGCATGCCTGTAGTCCTAGCTACTTGGGAGGGTGAGGCAGGAGGACCCCTAAAGCCCAGGAATTCAGGGGTGCAGTGAACCATGATCACACCACTGCACTCCAGCCTGGGCAACAGAGTAAGACCCTGTCTCTAAAAATAAATAAATAAATAAATAAATAAGTTTAAAAATCGTCCAGGCACTAGGGTAATTCCAGCACTTTGAGAGGCCAGGACAGGTGGATCACCCTGAAGTCAGGAGTTCAAGATCAGTGTGGCCAACATGGTGAAGCCTCATCTCTACTAAAAATACAAAAAATAAGCTGGGCATGGTGCGGGGCACCTGTAATCCCAGCTTTTTGGGAGGCTGAGGCAGGAGAATCCCTTGAACCTGGGAGGCAGAGATTGTAGTAAGCCAAGATCGCACCACTGCAATCCAGCCTGGGAGTCAGAGCGAAACTGTCTCAAAAAAAAAAGTAAAACTAAAAACACCTATCTGATCATGTCACCCCATGCTTGAAAGGTCCCAATGCTTCTCCCTGTTTTTTTTTTTTTTTTTTTTGAGACAGAGTCTTGTTCTTTAGCCAAGCGATTCTCCTGCCTCAGTCCCAAGTAGCTAGGACTACAGTCACACATCACCATACCCAGCGAATTTTTGTATTTTTAGTAGAGACGGGGTTTCACCAGATTGACCAGGGTGGTCCAATCTCCTGACCTTGTGATCTGCCAGCCTGGGTAACATGGTGAAACCCCGTCTCTACTAAAAATACAAAAAATTAGCTGGGCATGGTGGCGCGTGCCTGTAATCCCAGCTAATTTTTTGTATTTTTAGTAGAGACGGGGTTTCACCATGTTAACCAGGATGATCTCGATCTCTTGACCTCGTGATCCACCCATCTCGGCCTCCCAAAGTGCTGGGATTACAGGCGTGAGCCACCGTGCCCGGCCTATCCTCACCATCTTTGCCTAGATAATTCCTCTTCACCCTTTGGATTTCAGCTTGAATGTCCCTTCCTAAGGATACTTTTCTTGATTTCTCCACCTAGCTTATGTCCCTCTGTAATAGGTTCTCATCATTCCTGGTACTTTCCTTCATAGAAATTAGTATAAGTGTAATTAAATCATAATTTGTCCACCTCCCCTGTTCAGCAAAGTCATAACATGTCTGCTTCATTCATTTTTGTAATCACAATGACTACTGCAGCTTCCAGCACATAGTATGTGCTCAAATAAATATTTTTCCTTTTTTTCTTTCTTTGAGACAGAGTTTCGCTCTTGTTACCCAGGCTGGAGTGCAACCTCTGACTCCCGGGTTCAAGCGGTTCTCCTGCCTTAGCCTCCCAAGTAACTGAGATTACAGGCACATGACACCACACCTGGCTAATTTTTGTATTTTTAGTGGAGACGGGGTTTCTCCACGTTGGTCAAGCTGGTCTCGAACTCCTGACCTCAGGTGATCTGCTCACCTTGGTCTCCCAAAGTGAAATATTGTTTCAAATAAATAAAATAAAGTCCGATATGAGCATCACCTCTTCTGGGAAGAATTATTCGACTCCGCTGACTGTACCAGAATTAACATTCCTTTTGGCCAGGTGCTATGGCTTAGCCTGTAATCTCAGCACTTTGGGAGGTTGAGGCTGGTGGATCACTTAAGCACTGGAGTTCAAGCTCAGCCTGGGCAACATCCTGAAACCCCCATTAAAAAAAAATTAATTAATTTGTAAAAAAGAAAAAAAAATCTTTCCTCTCTTCATGATGCTATAGCTCACTGTTTAGCTAGACACCTGGAACTCATCACAGTTGACTTGCACTGTGGGTAACTGAGTCTATCTCTCTCACCAGAAATTGTGCCTCCTGAAGACAAGAGCTGTGTTTTTTTTTTGTTTTTCTTTTGCTTTTTTTTTTTTTTTTTTAAATAGATACGGGGTTTCACCATGTTGGCCAGGATGGTCTCGATCTCTTGACCTCGTGATCCACCCATCTCGGCCTCCCAAAGTGCTGGGATTACAGGCGTGAGCCACCGTGCCTGGCTAAGAGCTGTGGTTTTTGTCTTTGTGTCTCCTTTTCCCATACCTAACACAGTACTAGCTACATTTAAGATAGTTAATATTTGGCCGAGGGCTGTGGCTCATGCCTGTAAACTCAGCACTTTGGGAGGCCGAGGCCAGTGGATTGCTTGAGCTCAGGGGTTTGAGACCAGCCTGGCCAACATGGTGAAACCTTATCTCTACAAAAAATACAAAAATTGGCTAGGTGCAGTGGCTCACACCTGTAATCCCAGCACTTTGGGAGGCCAAGGTGGGCAGATTGCTTGAGGTCAGGAGTTCAAGATCAGCCTGGCCAACATGGTCAAACCCTGTCTCTACCAAAAATACAGAAATTAGCTGGGTGTGGTGGTATGTGCCTATAGTCCCAGCTACTTGGGAGGCTGAGGCAGGAGAATTGCTTGAACCTGGAAAGGAGAGGTTGCAATGAGCTGAGATTGTGCCCCTGCACTCCAGCCTGGGCAATGGAGCAAGACTCCTTCTCAAGAAAAAAAAAAAGTTATTTTTCCACAGGGGATTCCCATTCCACCATCTCCTTCCAGTGTGGTCCCAGTAACAGCTATGGTAAGATTATACAAAGAAGACAGAGTTCACTCTTTGGTAATCCTGGGGTCTACAAATGTTCAAACGCAAGTAATTCATATTTGGATTGACCCTACACAAACCAAATTCTGGCTGGGGGTGATGGCTCACACCTGTAATCTAGCACTTTGGGAGGCTGAGGCAAAAAGATCCCTGAGTTCAGGAGTTCGAGACCAGCCTGGGCAACAGAGATTCTGTCTCTAAGCAAAATAAAACAAAACAAAAAACAGGCTGGTTGCAGTGGCTCATGGCTGTAATCCCAGCAGTTTGGGAGGCCAAGGTGGGTGGTGAATCACCTGAGGTCAGGAGTTCAAGGCCAACATGGTAAAATCCTGTCTCTACTAAAAATACAAAAATTAGTCAGGCATAGTGGCAGGAGCCTGTAATCCCAGCTACTTGGGAGGCTGAGGCAGGAGAATCACTTGAACCTGGGAGGCGGGGGTTGCAGTGAACTCTGAGATCAACCCACTGTACTCCAGCCTGGGCGACAGAGCAAGACTCTGTCCCAAAAACAAACAAAAAATAACCAAACCAAGTTTTGCCAGCAGAGGGAGACATGACTATGTGACAAAATTGCTGGATGAACTCCAATTTCTGGGCTATCAATCATTAAGTGATTACCTAACTACATGAGTTATTACCTAACTATAGGAGTCTCCCAAGCTTGATTTCACATTGCTCCTCTTTCCCCTGCAGCTTCCTGTCTACAGTCTCTGCTGTAATTGCTGGTGAACGGGATTTGTCAACCTAAATAAAGAAATAACAGAAAAATCTGAAAATGAAGACTGGATATTATAAAAAGAACAGTTCATACCTGTTCCCCTTTACCGAGAGCCTAATGGGTGGGTCACAGATGTTTTATCAAATCTTCACATTCACTCAGCTGGTAAGTGGCTGCACTGGAGCTTGAGCCTCATTCCTCCTGCTGGGAAGCCAGTATTTTTCCCACTACCCTTGCCTGAGTGCTGAGCCTCAGCCCTCAATCCACCTCTATCTGGTCTAACTCCACCTTCCCCTTTCAACACCCCCTGCCTCTTCAGTAAAGACCTGCCTCCTCCAGACCTACGGGCCTCTTCCTTTCCTTACCTTCTGTGGCAATTTGTATGATGTGCAATTAACATCTGCTTTTTTAAATGGTGCTATCCATCCATCTATGAATATATTCTGTCTCCCCAACTCGGATTCTTCTAATTTGCTATACATAAGTTTCTTGTTCCAAAAGTAATTTAAGAGCATTTTAAAAAGAGTTTTGACCAAATTGCATATAGAATTTTCTCAATTTTGTTTTGAAGCACCGTACATGTTGTTGACTCTTCCTCTTACCCTAAATGCAATTCATCAACAGATTCTATCCCTTTTCTGCTTAGAAAATCTGTTGGTCCCGAGTCCAAAACTCTCCATGCCACCACCAGTACCCTCTTAGTCCGTGCCACCACCAGTACCCTCTTAGTCCGTGCCACCACCACTACCCTCTTAGTCCGTGCCACCACCACTACCCTCTTAGTCCGTGCCACCACCAGTACCCTCTTAGTCCGTGCCACCACCAGTACCCTCTTAGTCCGTACCACCACCAGTACCCTCTTAGTCTGTGCCACCACCACTACCCTCTTAGTCCGTGCCACCTACATCTTTCACCAGGACGCGGCAGTAGTATTTTAACAGGAACCCCTGGTTCCACCCTTATCCTCCCACTCTCCCTCCGAGACAGAACAGCCAGAGTCTTTCTTCGGAACTAAACATCAAATCATTCTACCTCCTCCTCTCAATTCTCAAATGATGTCTCATTATTCTCAGAATAAAATCTAGGCCAGGCGCGATGGCTCACGCTTGTAATCCAGCACTTTGGGAGGCTGAGGCAGGCAGATCACCTGATGTCAGGAGTTTAAGACCAGCCTGGGCAACACGGCAAAACCCCATCTGTACTACAAATATAAAAATTAGCTCAGCATGGTGGCGGGTGCCTGTATTCCCAGCTACTCAGGAGGCTGAGGCAGGAGAATCTCTTGAACCCGGGAGGCAGAGATTGCAGTGAGCCGAGACTGCACCCCTGCACTCCAGCCTGGGCAGCAGAGAGAGACTCAATCTCAAAACAAGGAATGAAATCCAAAGTCCTTGACAGGGCACATACCCCTTACTCAATCAAGCTCCAGGGCACTTCTCCTGTTTCATGTATTCCTATTCCCTCCTTCCTCACTCTGATCCAACAACACACTGGCATCCCTGTTCTTCAGCCCCGCCAGGCACCTTCCGGCTTGAGGGCCTGCGCGCTTGCTCCTTCCTTTGCCTGCAAGCTTTCTCTCCCAGCGCCAAGCCGGCTTCCCTCCCTCCCTTCATTCAGTTGTATTTGCATATATTTGTCACCCCCTCAGAAAAGCTTTTTTGACCTTGCTTTCTAAAATCCTTCTTCTTCACTCCTTATATGCTTACTCTGCTTTGTTTTTCTTCATAGCACTTACCACAATATGACATTCTAGATATTTCTTTATCTGTTTATGTTTTCTTCTTCCCACTAATGTGCAATGAGACAATTTCTCCCAGTGCCTAGAAATATGTCTAGTTCATGATAGGCCCTCAGGAGATATTCACTTAATGAATAAATGATGAATGACGCTATTAATAGTCTTCACAACCATCTTTTTTTCTTTTCTTTTCTTTCTTCTTTCTTTCTCATCACTGCACTCTGGTCTCTGTGACAGGGTCTTACTCTGCCACAGAGACCAGAGTGCAGTGATGCAACCACGTCTCACTGCAGCCTCAACCTCCTGAGCTCAGGTGATCCTCCCACCTCAGCCTCTCGAGTAGCTGGTACTAAGTGCCACTGCACTCAGCTAATTTTTTTATTTTTTATTTTTTGTAGAGACAGGGTTTCACTATGTTGCTCAGGCTGGTCTCAAACTCTTGGACTCAAGCAATTCACCGTCCTCAGCCTCTCAAAGTGTTGGGATTACAGGCGTAAGCCACCATGCCCAGCCACAACCATCATTTAGAATGGTTGCTTAATGTAAATTATTTTTATTGTGAAATATTAAGTTGAATCATATGAATTCTCATTTTGTAAGTTAAAAATGACTGCCTATTGACTTCTGGTCAGATCGCCAGATATCTGCGGAATGACCTTACAAGTCCTTCTTGATCCTGCAGTGGATTAGGTGCCACTATCGCTGCTCATGTTGAATCCAGAACCGTAGCCAGACATGGAACTGGAGGATAAGTGAAAGAATCTGACTGAGTCCAGAGATCCTAAGGAGGAGGAAGAGGAAGAGGAGGAATTAGTGTTTCTACATCAGGATCCCCTAACAACAGTGAGAGGGCAATACGGGCAGTTGGAGGAATGTGTAAAGGCCCGGGCATGGCTAGAGCTCTGTGATGAGCCTGTATCCTCTTCACACACAGAAGAGGAGTACATGGAGGAGCTCTTTGACTTCTTACATCAAGGGACATTGCATGACCCACAAACTCTTTAACAACTTGAAATAAATGTGTGGACTCACTCTTCACCCCAGCCTTCCTCACTTGGGCATCAGGATATTTCCTTATGATTTTGGGTATGCCATTTGTTTCTTATTTGTGTACCTATAAGCTCACATGAACCTCTCCTCTTTTTTTTTGAAACAAGTCTCATTCTGTCACCCAGGCTGGAGTGCAGTGGTATGATCTTGGCTCGCTGCAACCTCTGACTCCCGGGTTCAAGTGATTCTCCTGCCTCAGTCTCCCGAGTAGTTGGGATTACAGGTGCCTGCCGCCACACCTGGCTGGTTTTTTTTTTTTTTTTTTTTTTTTTTTTTTAGTGGAGATGGGCTTTTACCATGTTGAACAGGCTGGTTTCAAACTCCTGACCTCAGTTGATCTACCCGCTTTGGCCTCCCAAAGTCCTGGGATTACAGGCATGAGCCACCATGCCCAGCCAATAGCTAGGATTTTTTTTTTTTTTTTTTTTTTTACAAGTTGACCAGGATGGTCTCGATCTCTTGACCTCATGATCCACCCG
>NW_022437198.1:87796-91589 GCF_009761245.1 Sapajus apella
TTTTTTTGAGACGGAGTTTCGCTCTTGTTACCCAGGCTGGAGTGCAATGGCGCGATCTCGGCTCACCGCAACCTCCGTCTCCTGGGTTCAGGCAATTCTCCTGCCCCAGCCTCCTGAGTAGCTGGGATTACAGGCACGCGCCACCATGCCCAGCTAATTTTTTGTATTTTTAGTAGAGACGGGGTTTCACCATGTTGACCAGGATGGTCTCGATCTCTTGACCTCATGATCCACCCGCCTCGGCCTCCTAAAGTGCTGGGATTACAGGCTTGAGTCACCGCGCCCGGCCTGCCAGTCTTCTTTCTTCAGGATTTCTTAATTTTAATGTAGACACATTTATCAATTATCAGTTTTTTTAGGTCATTTATTTTCCTTCTAGTCCTGGGTTCAGTACATAGATGACTTCTCTTCACCCTTTGGGTTGACAGTTTTCTCCAGGTTGCTACTTCTGATATGATAAAGCTCAGCATACAAGGCCCTGAGGTCCAGCACCTTGGCCCTGAGCTCCCCATAGGCTGCCTCATCGCTCCTGCACCAAGGCTTGGTAATCCATCACAGGAGTCTCCTTGGAGGCCTTGGCCACAGCATCTCCACGTTCTGAGAAGTCCTTGGAAATGGTTATCCGGAAAGCTTCCACTTTGGTCTTGACAGCATTCACCCTCTCCAGCACCTTCTCCTGGATTGCTACCCCAAAATCATTTCCATCTTCAATCTTGGCGATCAGGTGCTAGATCCATGTGATCACCAGAATGCCTTTCTCTTCAACAGTCCAGACTTCTAGCTTAACCAGGGCAAGCAGGGACAGGACCTTCTCATTCCCAGGGAGAAATCCACATGTAGGGACTTTTTCCTTCTCCTGTTTATCTGTTTCCATCTCATCATCCTTGGGTGGAGGATCTGGGATGGGGATGTCCAATGGGGCCCGGAGGGAAGTCAGGTCAGCCACAGTGAGGGAGTCCTCTTGCAAGAGCTGATTCAGGTATATGATTTTCTGTGGCAAGAATCTGTAGAGGAATTCCTCAGCCTCCTGGAAAAGATTCTGCCTGAAGACCTCCACCTGTTTACAGGCCTCCCAGCTCAGATGAACCCCACACAGCTTGGCCATGCTGCTTCCAGTCGCTAGATCTCTGGTCTCCATTTAGCAATCTTTTATTTGGCTTGGCACTTTTTGGGTCCTGCTTAAAAACACTTCCTGTACCCCAGAAGTCACAAAGATATTCTTGTATATTGTTTTCTTTTTTTATTTTATTTTTTTACTTCCTTCCTTCCTTTCTTCCTTTTTTTTTTTTTTTTTTTTTTTTTTGAGACAGAGTCTCATTCTGTCACCCAGGCTGGAGTGCAGTGGTGCAGTCTTGGCTCACTGCAGCCTCAACCTCCCAGGTTCAAGCGATTCTCCTGCCTTAGCCTCCCCAAGTAGTTGGGTCTACAGATGCATGCCACCACACCTGGCTAATTTATGTGTTTTTAGTAGAGATGGGGTTTTACCATGTTGGCCAGGCTGGTCTCAAACTCCTGTCCTCAGGTGATCTGCCTGCCTTGGCCTCCCAAAGTGCTGGGGTTACAGGCGTGAGCTACCATGCTCCCCTTCCATCCCTCCTTCCTTCCTTCTCTCTCCTTCTTTCCTTTCTGTCCTCTCTTTCTTTTTCTGAGACAAGGTCTTATTCTGTCAAACAGGTTGGAGTGCAGTGGTGTGATCACAGCTCACTACAGTCTCAACCTCCTGGATTCAAGTAATCCTTCCACCTCAACCTTCTGAGTAGCTGGGACTACAGGTGGGTGCCACCATGCCTGGCTAACTTTTGTATTTTTTGTAGAGATGGGGTTTTGCTATGTTGCCTAAGATGGTCTCAAGTGATCTTCCCAACTTGGCCTCCCAAAGTGCTGGGATTACAGGCATGAGCCACTGTGCCCAGTCAGTTTTGTTGCTTTGAATGGCTACTTATACTTTATTTCATAATTTATTTTTATACTTTATACTTTATACTTTATTTCATAATTTATTTCATATCATTCTCTCTATTGCACATTTAGGCTGTCTCTGATTTTTTTTTTAACCATTATATACGTTGTAATGAAGAACTCACATTATTCTTTTCTGTCTTGCTCAGCCCCTCTGTGACTCAGGAAAAGGAAATGGAGGGTGAGATGGGGTAGCTATTGCCAATCTGACCTACTTACAGTCTAGCTTTGCTCTTTTTTTTTCTTTCTTTCTTTCTTTCTTTCTTTCTTTCTTTCTTTCTTTCTTTCTGAAACAAAGTCTCACTCTATCACCCAAGCTGGAGTGCACTGGCACGGTCTTGACTCACCGTAACCTCTGCTTCCTGGGTTCCAGTGATTTTCCTGGCTTAGCCTCCCTAGTAGCTGGAATTACAGGTGCCCGCCACCACGCCCAGCTAATTTTTGTATTTTTAGTAGAGCTGGGGTTTCACCATGTTGGCCAGGCTGGTCTCAAACTCTTGACCTCAAGTGATCTGCCCGACTTGGCCTCCCAAAGTGCTGGGATTACAGGTGTGAGCCACTGCACCCGGCCAAACAGCTCTTTCTTAAATCTCAGATGGGGACTGCCAGTGCCTGCCTGGCATTCCCTATTGAATAATCCACCATCATCACCTATTTGAGAGGAGGCGCTACAGTGGGAAGCCAGGACAACAAGGTGGGGCCAAACTCTGGTCTCCCAGGCATTTCACCTTGATAGGAAAAGTGCCTGAATCTGTCTGCCTCACTTGGCTCATATGCAGAACAAGGCACAGAGCCCTGCATCTCCCAGCTGCCCCTCGGCAGCCCTTTTCCCTGACTCACCGTCAATCAGCAGTCAGACCAAGGTCCAGGCTCTTGCCTCCTGGAATGCTGCAGGGGTAGTTTCCTGGTGTGATTCACAAACAGCAAGAATGTTTCTGTCTGACTTGGAGACCACTTGGGGGTGAAGTCCTCAGCCAGGAAGCTTCCTCAGGGCCTCTGAGTCCCCAGAGAGCTTTGCCTTGCTTTTCCTTCCCCTCCCCCCCCAGGGTGAGATGGGGTTGCTTTTGTCCATCCGACCAATTCCTTCCCCTCCCTCCCTCCCTTCCTTTCCTTCTTTCTTTCTCTTTTTTCTTTCTTTTTTTTTTTTGACATGGAGTCTCACTCTGTCACCCAAGCTGGAGTGCAATGGCACGATTTCGGCTCACTGCAACCTCTGCCTCCTGGGTTCAAGCAATTCTCTGGCCTCAGCCTCCCGTGTAACTGGGACTACAGGCGCGTGCCATCATGCCTGGCTAATTTTTGTATTTTTAGTAGAGACGGGGTTTTGCCATGTAGGCCAGGCTTGTCTTGAACTCCTGACCTCAGATGATCCTTCCTCCTGGGCCTCCCAAAGTGCTAGGATTATACGTGTGAGCCACCACACCCAGCCTCCAGCCTCTTTCTCTTTGTTTTCTTTTCTTCCTTCCTCTTTCTTTTTTTTTTTTTTTTTTTTTTTTTGAGACGGAGTTTCACTCATGTTACCCAGGCTGGAGTGCAATGGCGCAATCTCGGCTCACCGCAACCTCTGCCTCCTGGGTTCAGGCAATTCTCCTGCCTCAGCCTCCTGAGTAGCTGGGATTACAGGCATGAACCACCATGCCCAGCTAATTTTTTTTGTATTTTTAGTAGAGACGGGGTTTCACCATGTTGACCAGGATGGTCTCGATCTCTTGACCTCGTGATCCACCTGCCTTGGCCTCCCAAAGTGCTGGGATTACAGGCTTGAGCCACCACGCCCGGCCTTTTCCTTCCTCTTTCTTTCTTTCCTCCCTCCCTCCCCTCTCTCCCTTTGTCC
>NW_022437198.1:91689-108490 GCF_009761245.1 Sapajus apella
TTCTCTCCTTCCTTCCTTCCCTCTTTCCTTCCTTCTCTCCTTCCTTCCTTCCCTCTTTCCTTCCTTCTCTCCTTCCTTCCCTCTTTCCTTCCTTCTCTCCTTCCTTCCTTCCCTCCTTCCTTCCTTATTCTCTCTATCTCTCTCTCTGTTTCTTTTTCTTTCTTTCTTTCTTTTTTGACTGGGATGATCTCTGTCACCCAGGATCGAAGGCAGCGATGCATTCATAGCTCACTGCAACCTCAAGCTCCTGGGCTCAAGTGATCCTCCCGCCTCAGCTTCCCAAAGTGCTGGGATTATAGGCATGAGCCCCACACTCAGCCCCAGTCTCTGCATTTCTGAGAGCTCATAGTATCTCTTATCCAGGGCCCTCGTACCACCTTCTTTGCTGTTGTCTTCATGTGTGGTATTGTTTCTCCAACTGTGAGCAACTCCAGATCAGGGAACATGGATTTCTTTGCCTAACCCTAATCCTGGATACCAATAACACTCACTAGCTGTGAGATTGAGCCATCGATTTTGTGGAATACTTAGGCATTCTGCAGCCTGTGTGGTTAGAATCACACTGGGAGGAAGGCTTCCAAGATGGTCCAAAATGAACACCTGTGACCTGGCTGTTTGCTGACCACGGGGAGTCATAGAGGAGTATGGCAAACTCTCACAATCTTGGTTGAGTTGATTTTTAAAACCCAAACCTGGGCCGGGCACAGTGGCTCACTCCTGTAATCCCAGCATTTTGGGAGGCCGAGGTAGGTAGATCACTTGAGGTCAAGAGTT
Source organism: Sapajus apella (assembly GCF_009761245.1). Classification (NCBI taxonomy): domain Eukaryota; kingdom Metazoa; phylum Chordata; class Mammalia; order Primates; family Cebidae; genus Sapajus; species Sapajus apella. The sequence continues at coordinate 92,464 of NW_022437198.1, forward strand.
CAAGACCAGCCTGGTCAACATGACGAAACCCCATCTCTACTAAACATACAAAACTTAGCCAGGCACACCTGTAATCCCAGCTACTTGGATGGCTGAGACATGAGAATCGCTTGAACCTGGGAGGCAGAGGTTATAGTATAGTGAGTTAGGATTGTGTCACTGCACTCCAGCCTAGACAACAGAGTGAGACTCTGTCTCAAAAGACAAACAAAAAACCTAAGCCTGTCTCACTGGCAAAGTCTCAAGTGTCCTCTGAAATAGCTGTACCCAAAGACCATGCTCACTGCTGTGGAGAAGTGAATCCCCCAAAGGAGATCCTGTCTGTGCGCTCTGAAGGTTTACAATCTAAACGGAACAACAGCTGGTAAACGCTGGGAGCAGAGCAGCCCCAAGAGCTGGGAGCAGGTCCCGAGTTGGAGTCAGGAAACCCGAGCTCAGGCCTGGCTCGGCCACAATATGCCCCGTGATGCTGGACCTCTGACGCTGGGACTCGTGGTGACTTCACCCCTCTGAGCCTGTGGCCTTATATGCCCAGCAAGGGGCAGCCCTGCCCAGCCACCCACACAGAGATGGTGTCAGGAGCAAATGACACAATACAAATGAAAGTACTTTGAGAAGCTAAAAGTGCAATAACAATGTGAAGGGTTATTAGAAAGAGAAGCTCTGCTGGATGAAAGGGGCAGGTCTCTACCACTTGTCAAGGCAATTTACTCAGCAGCAGGAACAATGCCTTATTTGTCCAGTACTTGATAATTTTTTTTTTTTTTTTTTTTTGAGACGGAGTTTCGCTCTTGTTGCCCAGGCTGGAGTGCAATGGCGCGATCTCGGCTTACCGCAACCTCCGCCTCCCGGGTTCAGGCAATTCTCCTGCCCCAGCCTCCTGAGTCGCTGGGATTACAGGCACGCGCCACCATGCCCAGCTAATTTTTTGTATTTTTAGTAGAGACGGGGTTTCACCATGTTGACCAGGACGGTCTCCATCTCTTGACCTCGTGATCCACCCGCCTCGGCCTCCCACAGTGCTGGGATTACAGGGATGAGCCACCGCGCCCGGCCCAGTACTTGATAATTTACAAAGGGTTTCTGGATTCTTTATCTCCCCTGAGCCTCACAATAACCCAGTAAGGTAAGCAGGGCCGGGTTGTTCTCCTTGACCACTGAACACAGAGGAAAAGGAGGCTTAAGAGAGGAGACAAGCTTCTCCCAAGCTCCCATGGTCACAGAGCTAGGACTAAACGCCCCCTCCCCAACCTTTTATTTTTTTTGAGTCTCACTCTTGTCACCCAGGCTGGAGTGCAGAGGTGTGATCTCTGCTCACTGCAACCTCTATCTCCCAGGTTCAAATGATCCTCCCACTTCAGCTTTGTATTTTTAGTAGAGACGGGGTTTCACCACGTTGGCCAGGCTGGTCTCCAACTCCTAAGCTCAAGTGATCCGCCCACTTCAGCCTCCCAAAGTGCTGGGATTTCAGGCTTGAGCCACCGCCCCAGCCCCCAACCCCTTTTGTAGTTCCCCCATGCTCCTTATGATGGGCCATTGTGGTGCTACTGCTGTTTCAGCTGCTGCAACCCTATGGGGCAATTTCCCGCAAGAACTATGTGAACATATCCTAGTAGGTCCTGAAACCCCAATAAGGCTGGACCAGCAGGGAGGGACGGGGAGAGGGGCTGATCTAAGGAGCAACAGGAAATTATCAAAAGGTTTTCAGCAGAGAAATAATATGATCAAGGTTATGTTTTTAAAAAACTACTCTCCTCCACCTCTTTCTTCCTTTCATACTCCTTCTCTTCTCCTTTTCCCCTATTCTTTCTCCTTTTCCTCTTTATTGTTCAATAATGTTATATAATTCCCTAGGAATGAGAAAGAAAGCAAGACTCTGGGACCTTCTATTGCCAGAACCCGTGGGCGTTCAGCCAGCTGGAGCCCTGACTGGTTGGCTCCTTACACTGTAGGAGGCCAGTGTTTTGCCCAGAATCCGGGGCCCTGCTCAGAGACTGAGTAGGGGTAGTCCTGGGAGTGGCATGCTCCAGGATCAAAGCCAAGGACTCAGTAAAGGAGGATGAGGTGACAGGCATGTGCCTGGGACTGCTTGCCTCTGGAAAGGCTGGCACCAGGCCCCTGGGGACCTCTCTCACCCTTTGAAAAGGGCCTTGCCTCAAGAACTGCCTGCAGTGGCCCCCAACCTGAGACCCTGGCAGGGTGCCCTTCTCCACTGGGTGCTTGCCATTCAGAGTTATGCACTCCCTGGGCCACTAGCAAATAAGCACGTCCTGGGGTGCCCCTTCTGGGCTGTCTGCCCCCTCTCCTCCTCAGTTTCCTTTGGTTTCCAGCCCAACTTCCTTCCCATTTGTGTGTCCCACACAGATCACATGCCTGGCAGCCGGGCCCCATGTCAGAGGCTTTGGGGAGGATGTTAACAGAAAAAGTGAACATATATGCTTGCACACGTGTGCATGTGTGTGGTGTCTTGGGTGGGAGAAGTACATGCTGCCTTTACAGAGAATGTCTGACTCACCAAACTTGTTTAAATATTGTATTCCGGGTATCGGGGATACAATAAGTAGTCGGCACCTAACAAATGTTTGTTGATGTAAACGAATGGATAAACAATGGATGAATGAAATAAGATTAGAACTGAAGAGTATCTGTTGCTTGGCTGTAGCAACAAGAAAATCCTTGGAGACATTGCTAGCCCATTTCTTTTTTTTTTTTTTAATTGCATTTTAGGTTTTGGGGTACATGTGAAGAACATGTAAGATTGTTGCATAGGTACACACATGGCAGTGTGATATGGCTAGCCCATTTCTAAGGCGTGTCGACAGGGTAGGCCTGGTGCTGCAGGTGGAGGAGTGTGTGGGAGGTGAGCTGGGGGCACAGGCAGCGTTTAAGGAGTTTGGAGTGAAGAAAAGGAGTCTGGAGGGGCCAGGGCAGTGGAGAGGATGGCGCAGCCTGTTTAAGCCTGAAAGGAAGAATCCCAGAGAGAATGCCATTGGCCAGTAAGGCCTTCAAACATCCTCAACTGGCATTGCTCATTCTCAGAACTTGACCTCGTTGTTTCCCCTTCCCAAACGAAAATCAGTCTCTTCTTTTGCCATCCTTGAACACAGATCCTACGCCTTGCTGACCCCAGGCCTGGGGTGACCGAGGTCCTCCTTCAGCCAGTTCTTGGCCTGGAGGCTCTTTGGATGCCCTGTCCAGCTGGCATGCTCTGCTCAGCAGCTTCCCTCCTGATGGGATTCCCAGGGCACTCTAGTTTCTGCCATGTCTGCCCTCCCCACAAGGAAGAAGAAGAAACAGATGCAGAGAAGAACAGAGGGAAGACCATGTGCCCTGAAGTTACAGAGGGAGGAGCCTCCAGTTTGGGCTTTCCAGTTCCCCACCTTGAGCTAGCATGAGTAGGCTTCTGCTGCTTCCAACCAGATGATGTTCCAGACCAACAGCTTGGACTTGATTTGATTTGAACAAATTCAAAATGTAGCCACCACCTACCTTAATACTCAGCCTGGCCCCTCACTCCCAGTTACCCTATCCCAGTCACCATTACCAGTATTTGGAGTTACATTTTCCTTATATCCTTCTTCCCGTTCTCTGTGAGGCTTTTCTTACCTTTCCGTCCCCATCCCCTCCCAATTCCCACTGTCCCACTCCATACCTTCCTCAGCCCAAGCCCTTGTCTCAGCACCGGTTTCCTTTCCATGTCTCTGACTCCGGGCCTCTTCTCCATCCCATTCAGCAGATCACCACCACCACATCATTTATTTTCTTTTTCATTTTTAAAAATTATGGGCCGGGCGCAGTGGCTCAAGCCTGTAATCCCAGCACTTTGGGAGGCCGAGGCGGGTGGATCACGAGGTCAAGAGACCAAGATCATCCTGGTCAACATGGTGAAACCCCGTCTCTACTAAAAATACAAAAAATTAGCTGGGCATGGTGGTGCATGCCTGTAATCCCAGCTACTCAGGAGACTGAGGCAGGAGAATTGCCTGAACCCAGGAGGCGGAGGTTGCGGTGAGCCGAGATCGCGCCATTGCACTCCAGCCTGGGTAACAAGAGCAAAACTCCATCTCAAAAAAAAAAAAAAAAAAATTATGAACAATAACCAACCAACCCTATGTATAACAGTAAAAAAATAACAGGCTGGATGCGGTGGCTCACACCTGTAATCCCAGCACTTTGCGAGGCAGAGGCAGAGGCAGGCAGATTGTCTGAGGTCAAGAGTTCAAGACCAGCCTGGTCAACATGGTGAAACCCCGTCTCTATTAAAAATGCAAAAATTGGCCGGGCGCGGTGGCTCAAGCCTGTAATCCCAGCACTTTGGGAGGCCGAGGCGGGTGGATCACGAGGTCAAGAGATCGAGACTATCCTGGTCAACACGGTGAAACCCCGTCTCTACTAAAAATACAAAAAAAATTAGCTGGGCATGGTGGCACGTGCCTGTAATCCCAGCTACTCAGGAGGCTGAGGCAGGAGAATTGCCTGAACCCAGGAGGCGGAGGTCGCGGTGAGCCGAGATTGCGCCATTGCACTCCAGCCTGGGTAACAAGAGCGAAACTCCGTCTCAAAAAAAAAAAAAAAATGCAAAAATTAGCTGGGCGTAGTGGCATGCACCTGTAATCCCAGCTACTTGAGAGGCTGAGGCAGGAGAATCCCTCGAACCTGGAAGGTGGAGGTTGCAATGAGCTCAGATTGCACCACTGCACTCCAGCCTGGGCAACAAAGCAAGACTCCATCTCAAAAAATAAATAAATAAAAATAAATAATAATAATATGAATGGCCGAGCATGGTGGCTCATACCTGTAATCCTAGCACTTTGGGAGGTTGAGGCGGACCAGCCTGGGCAACATGGCAAAACCTCATCTCTACCAAATAATGTATACATACATAAAAGTTAACTGGGTGTGGTCACACCTGTAGTCCCATCTACTCAGGAGGCTGAGATAGGAGGATTGCTTGAGCCAGGGAGGCAGAGATTGTAGTGAGCCAGGATCACACCATTGCACTCCAGCCTGCATGACAAGGTAAAATCCTGTCTCATTAAAAAAAAAAAAATATATATATATATATATATATGAATTGCATCATATATTTATTTAGAAGTACATACAAAATATATCAGCAGAATTTAGAATGAATGTATGTGGGGAGCTAAAGCCATCCCCCATGTTAAGAAACAGAACACAAAGCCAGGCTTGGTGGCTCATGCCCATAATCCCGGCACTTTGGGAGGCCAAAGCAGGCGGATCACAAGGTCAGGAGATCAAGACCAGCCTGGCTAACATGGTGAAACTCTGTCTCTACTAAAAAAAAAAATACATAAAATTAGCCAGGCATGGTGGTGCTTGCCTATAGTCCCAGCTACTAGGGACACTGAGGCAGAAGAATTGCTTGAACCCAGTAGGCAGAAGCTGCAGTGAGCTGAAATCGTGCCACTGCTCTCCAGCCTGAGAAACAGAGCAAGACTCCACCTCAAAAAAAATAAAATAAAATAAAGAAACAGAACACTAGTATGCATTATCTTCTTTAAAGGCCTCATTTAAATTGTTCAAGTATGGCCAGGTGTGGTGGCTCATGCCTGTAATCCCAGCACTTTAAGAGGCCAAGGCAGTCCCTTAAGCTCAGGAGTCTGAGACCTGCCTGGACAACATGGTGAAACCTATCTCTAAAAACAACAACAACAACATTAAAACATGTTCACCGGGCGCGGTGGCTCAAGCCTGTAATCCCAGCACTTTGGAAGGCCGAGGCGGGTGGATCACGAGGTCAAGAGATTGAAACCATCCTGGTCAACATGGTGAAACCCCGTCTCTACTACAAATACAAAAAATTAGCTGGGCATGGTGGCACGTGCCTGTAATCCCAGCTACTCAGGAGGCTGAGGCAGGAGAATTGCCTGAACCCGGGAGGTGGAGGTTGCGGTGAGCCGAGATCGCACCATTGCACTCCAGCCTGGGTAACAAGAGCGAAACTCCGTCTCAAAAAAAAAAAACAAAAAACAAAAAAAACCATGTTCAAGTGCCCTTGGTGACTTCATGTTTTCTATTCTGGCTTCCCCAGCACATTTTTCAGTCTAGCCTGTCACACTGGCCTTGGTGTTCTCCTTACTGCCTCTTCCACCCCACCTTCACTCTGGCCATTCCACTTCATCTAAGAGCACAGGATCAGAAACAAAATCCGTGTTCCAGGCCCCCCTTTGTCATTTTTTTTTTTTTTTTACTTTATTATTATTTTTTATAAAGACGGGGTTTCACCATGTTCGTCAGGCTGGTCTTGAACTACCGACCTCAGGTGATCCGCCCGCCTTGGCCTCCAAAGTGCTTGGATTACAGGCGTGAGCCACCATGGCCTGCCCTCTTTGTCATTTATTAGCTGTCTGAATTCAAATAATAAAGCTTTCTGAATTAGTCAGCATTCTTTTGGTAGCAAGTAACAGAAACCAAATTCAAGCTGGCTGAAATCAAGGAAGAGATGTAATGGCTCACCTGAGAAAAATTTTAGGGTAACTCAAGCTTCAGGCACAGTTGGATCTAAGGACCCAAGCCATGTCACCAGGAAATGGCCTCTTGGCTCTGTTCTCCTCTGGGTTGGTTTTATTATCATCCTTCATTGTTTCAGCAAAGATTTTGTTTTTGTTTTTGTTTTGTTTTTGGTTTTTTGAGACAGAGTTTCACTCTTGTCACCCAGGCTGGAGTACAATGGCATGATCTCAGCTCTCTGCAACCTCTGCCTCCCAGGTTCAAGCGATTCTCTTGCCTCAGCCTCCCAAGTAGCCAAGATTACAGACGTACGAGATTACAGCCTGGCTAATTTTTGTATTTTTAGTAGAGACAGGGTTTCACCAGGTTAGCCAGGGTGGTCTCAAACTCCTGACCTCGTGATCTGCCCCCTCTTTGGCCTCCCAAAATGCTGAGATTACAACTGTGAGCCACCACACCCAGCTCAGCAAAGGTTCTGACTGTGAGTCTCGTTGGCCTACTTGAGTCACATACCCATTTCTGGAGCCCTGGCCAGTGGTGGGTCAGGCCTGGTTATGCCCACTCTGGAGTTTGGATGGAGTCAGACCCTGGCTGGTGTGAGAGTGAAGAGAGAGGTTTTCCCAAGGAAAACCAGGGTTCTAATTGCAGAAGGGAAAAGGGATGTTGAACAAACAACATCAACAGATACTCTCAGTTCTCACTTTCCTTGTGAGTGGGAATCTCTGTTCTGCCAAATGTTCAAGCCTGCTGAGAAGATCAAAAAAGATCAGGGATATGAAGTTTCATTGAAAACTTTAAAGTTCAACAAAAATGGAAGTGATTTTGAAGAAAATAATGGTTTGACTGTCCCCCCAACTTCTCAGAATGCCCTTTGTTTGTCTATGTAAGCCTACCCTTCCTTCAGCCCGCAGCCCAGTAGGAATTGGACTTTTTCTAGCACATAGAGCCTCTTGGGTACCTGGAGACCTTCTTAGCATTTAGATGGAGCACATAGTTTACTATTTAATTAGATATGGGCTGGGTGTGTTGGCTCACGCCTGTAATCCCAGCACTTTGGAAGGCCAAGATGGGTGGATCACTTGAGGTCAGGAATTCAAGACCAGCCTGGCCAACATAGTAAAACCCCATCTCTACTAAAAATATAAAAATTAGGTGGGCGTAGCAGCACACACCTGTAATCCCAGCTACTCAGGAGGCTGAGGTAGGAGAATAGCTTGAACCCGGGAGGCAGAGTTTGCAGTGAGCCGAGATTGTGCCACTGCACTCCAGCCTGCGTGACAGAAGAGACTTGAGACTCCATCTCAAAAAAAAATAATAAAAATTATAACAATAATTAGATACGGTCTTTCACTGTCTAGGTTATTTGTTTTTAGGAATATTGGGCCAGGCACGGTGGCTCACACCTGTAATCTCAGTACTTTGGGAGGCCAAGGCAGGAAGATCATTTGAGTCCAGGAGTTCAAGAGCAGCCTGGACAGCATAGTGAGACCTCAGCTCTATTTTTTTTTTTTTTTATTTGAGACAGAGTCTCTCTCTGTTGCCCAGGCTGGAGTGTAGTGATGTGATCTTGGCTCACTGCAACCTCCACCTCCCTGGTTCAAGCAATTCGCCTGCCTCAGCCTCCCGGGTAGCTGGTACCTGGGATTGCAGGCACATGCCACCACGCCCAGCTAATTTTTTTGGTATTTTTAGTAGAGATGGAGTTTTGCCATGTTGGTCAGATTGGTCTTGAACTCCTGACCTCAGGCAATCCTCCCACCTGGGCCTCCCAAAGTGCTAGGATTACAGGCATGAGCTACCGTGCCCAGCCCTCTAGTTTTTTTTTTAAAGACTATTGCAGTTTATTTGACAGTTCTCTCATGGATCATCAACACTTACAGATGAACTGGTAACAACGTTGAGTCCCAGGATAGCTCCTCCTCTCCTCCTGCCATGTTTAACACCCTCACTGTTCCCAGCTGGTGTCTGCTCAGGGAGTTCCTGCTAATTTTAATTTTCTCTAGTTATTAGCTTCTTTGAGAGAAGAACTTGTGCCTATTGTTCTCTACTCCTTATAAGGGCCTAACCCACTGTTGAACACATTTTTCTTTTTTTTTAATAAAGGCGGGGTTTCACCATGTTGGTCTGGTCAGGCTGGTCTTGAACTCCCGACCTCAGGTGATCCGCCTGCCTTGGCCTCCAAAGTGCTTGGATTACAGGTGTGAGCCACTACACCTGGCCTGTTGAACACATTTTTAGTGTGCAGTGCATCTTTGTTGGTTGATTTAAAAATGATCTTCTGAGCTGGGTGCAGTGTGCATGCCTACAGTCCTCACTGCTCAGGAGGCCAAGGCGAGAGGATAACTTGAGCCCAGGAGTTCTAGACCAGCAGGGCAACACAGCAAGACCCTGTCTCTACAACAAACTAATCAAAAGTAATCTTCTGGCTGGGTGCAGTGGCCCACGCTTGTAATCCCAGCACTTTGGGAGGCCAAGGTGAGTGGATCACTTGAGGTCAGTAGTTCAATACCGACATGGTCAACATGGCAAAACCTCATCTCCAATAAAAATACAAAAATTAGCTAGGAATGGTGGCTCATGCCTGTAATCCCAGCTACTCAGGAGGCTGAGGCAAGAGAATCGCTCAAACTTGGGAGGCAGAGGTTGCAGTAAGCTAAGGTTGTGCCACTACACTCCAGCCTGGGTGACAGAGTGAGACTCAATCTCAAAGAAAAAAAAAAATAAGACACCACACACAGGTATAAAAAGTAATGAGGACTTAAAGAGTGTCAACCCAGCCAGGCGCGGTGGCTCATGCCTGTAATCCCAGCACTTTGGGAGGCTGAGGCGGGTGGATCACGAGGTCAAGAGATCGAGACCATCCTGGTCAACATGGTGAAACCCCGTCTCTACTAAAAATACAAAAAATTAGCTGGGCATGGTGGTGCATGCCTGTAATCCCAGCTACTCAGGAGGTTGAGGCAGGAGAATTGCCTGAACCCAGGAGGCGGAGTTTGCGGTGAGCCGAGATCGCGCCATTGCACTCCAGCCTGGGTAACAAGAGCGAAACTCCGTCTCAAAAAAAAAAAAGAGTGTCAACCCAAAGATCTCTTTCAGAGGAGCTCCCTTAACTCCGGCAGGCCATGAGGAAGATGCCTGGGAGCCCCGGGATTTTCCTGTCACTTTCTTGTGCCCTCAGAAATTACCCCTGTGACTCAGTGACATAAACTTAGGGGTTAAGTGGGTGGGGCACCGCTTCCCATCCCAGTTTATCCAGTTTTCCCAGGCAGAAGAGTGCGTTGAAGCTGTAGGCAAAGAGGAAGCCCCACATACGGGAAGGCCAGGGTGTTGGTTCCTCAACTTGTTGAAACCAGAGTCATGAAGCAAGACAAGAGCCAGGGCCTGCTCAGCATTTCTCCTTCCTGGCATGGGTCCACCTCAGCCCCAGTTCAGTGGCAGCCCTGTTGGTTCAGAGGGGTGGAGGATCCAAGAGGAGGAAGCTTGTACAACGCTGCTAGCAGGGGAGGGCAGATAGTGGGGTGGAGTTTCAAAGGAAGCCTCTGACCTCTGACAAAGGCTGAGTCAGTTATATTGCCCCATCTCTGAATCTGGCTTCTCCTGCTCCTCTACCCTACCCACCCTGCCTTCTAGACACACCGAAGCTCTTTTTCATCCCTGACCATGACAGGCACAGCTGCTGTGTGCAGCTTCATGTGTACTGCACAATTCCAGGAGGTGCCATTCTCATAGACAAAAGAATGAACAGCAACTGCAAGAATCATGCACAATTGTACCAGGCAGCCCCGAGCCAAGCCCTTTTATGACTTCCTTCCTTTCCACCTATTGCTTCCTCTGCCACAAATGCCCTTGTTTGCCTTTCTTCCCACGATTTCTGTATATGGTACAACATCTAACACTTAGTCCTCAAATTCTGCTCAAATATAATTCTGGTGAACACAAACATAACAATGTTTTTGGAAATGTGTAAAGCTATTGGGAAGAAACACCTTACATACAGGAGTGTCGAAGTGGCACACTGCCAGCTCATTAAGCTTGGTAGTTTTATTATGCCTGTGGGGTGTTCAGCCATTAGAATGGCTGAAATGAAAAAGACACAATATTAAGTGTTGATGAGGATGTGGAGCAACTGGAACTCTCATACATTGCTAGTGGGAATGTAAATTGGAATAGCTACTTTGGGAAACTAGTGGTATCTACTGCGGTAGAAGAGATACCTAGTCACATACACACATGTACTCCTAGAAATATGCATGCCTATGTACGCACCAAGAAAAGTACAAAAATGTTCACAGCAGCACTACTTATAATAGCCCCAAACTACTCAAATACCCATCAACCTTAGAATAGATGAATAATGTGGTATATTAATAAAATGCCTGCACAGTGGCTCACGCCTGTAATCCCAGCACTTTGGGAGGCCAAGGTAGGCAGATCACAAGGCCAAAAGATTGAGACCATCCTGGCCAACATGGTGAAACCCCATCTCTACTAAAAATACAAAAATTATCTGGGCATGGTGGTGCATGCCTGTAGTCCCAGATAGTTGGGAGGGTGACACAGGAGAATTGCTTGAACCTGGGACATGGAGTTTGCAGTAAGCCGAGATCGCGCCACTGCACTCCAGCCTGGTGACAGAGCGAGACTCTGCCTCCAAACAAACAAATAATTAATTTAAATAAATAAATAAAATGGGATGTTACACAGCAGTGAAAAGGAATTGTTTCTTCATACAACACATAGAAAAGTTCAGACACAAAAGAATACATACTGCAAGTTCAAAAACAGGCACCATAGTGTTAAAAATTAGAAAAGTGGCTCCCCTGGGAGGATGGGTAGTGACTGGAAAGAGCATAACATTTCTGGAGTGCTAGTAGTGTTCTATTGATTAATGTGAGAGGTGGTTGCACAGGTGTGTTCATTTTGTGAAAGTTTATTGAGCTGAACACAGGATTTGTATGCTTTTGTGTATGTGTGTGATGCTTCAATAAAAACAATTACTTAACAGAAGAAGGCAATGTCTACTTTTTACCATGATGAAAGAATGGGGTTTAGATTTATCTTCTCCTTAATCAACCAAGAAGTTGAATGAAATATATGAAACAGTGGTTTTAAGACATTGGTTACCGGTCAACAGGTAACTCAGGACAGTGATCCTTAAGAGAAGGGAAACTGGCCAGGTGTGGTGGCTCACACCTGTAATCCCAGCACTTTGGGAGGCTGAGGCCAGAGGATCATGAAGTCAGAAGATGGTCAGAGATCATTCTGGCTAACATGATGAAATCTGGTCTCTACTAAAAACATAAAAAATTAGTTGGGCATGGTGGTGCGCACTTGTAATCCCAGCTACTCAGGAGGCTGAGGCAGAAGAATCTCTTGAGCCCGGGAAATGGAGGTTGCAGTGAGCTGAGATCACACCACTGCACTCCAGCCTGGTGACAGAGTCAGACTCCATTAAAAAAAAAAAAAAAAAAAGAGAAGGGCCGGGTGCGATGGCTTACGCCTCTAATTCTAGCACTTTGGGAGGCCAAGGCTGGTGGATCACAAGATCAGGAGTTCGAGACCAGCCTGGCCAAGATGTTGAAACCCCCTCTCTACAAAAAAATACAAAAATTAGCTGGGAGCGTTGGCACGTGCCTGTAATCCCAGCTACTCAGGAGGCTGAGGCAGGAGAATCGCTTGAACCTGGGAGGTGGAGGTTGCAGTGAGCCGAGATTGTGCCATTGCACTCCAGCCTGGGTGACAGAGTGAGAATCTGTCTCAAAAAAAAAAAAAAAAGAGACAAGGGAAACCAATGAGGTGAGCAGGGCAAGTGTCCCAGCTCACTGCCTGGAGAGAGTGTCCAGGCTACAGCACAGAAAACATGAGCTCCTGGAGACCTGCAGAGGAGTCCCCTGACTTTTTTTTTTTTTTTTTGAGACAGGGTCTCGCTTTGTCACCGAGGCTGGAGTGCAGTGGTTCAAACTTGGCTCACAGCCTGAGTCACTGGGACTATACGTGCAAGCCACCATAGCTGGCTAATTTTTGTAATTTTTAAAGAGACAGAGTTTCATCATGTTGCTCAGGCTGGTCTCAAACTCCTGAGCTCAGATTATCTGCCTGCCTCAGCCTTCCAGAGTGCTGGGTTTACAGGCGTGAGCTATCGCGCCTGGCTTCCTTGATTCTTTGGGTTCCAATCAGTCCTGTGTGTGAAGAAACTACTGACCCACTGGGGAAAAGAACACTAGAGAGGAGGAGGAGATGGATCCATCAGCAGAGCCTACACAAGGCTGGGAAGAGTTGGTGTTCCCATTAGCTAGGGTAGAAAGACCTTCCAACCCACTGGGCATAGAGTGTGCCCACAGTGAGGCCCTGGGGCTGGAACGGCAGCCGTGAGAGAAGTAGTGGGCCTTAAGTCTAGTTACTGAAACATGGCCTCTCCGGCCAGGTCAGACTAGAGGGAAATTTGATCTGCTAAATCCTCTGAGATTGAGCTAAAGCTTCTTAAGTCTTCCTGGTACACAGGAGACAGATAGGGTCTAGAATCTTAGGGACACTGAGCCTGTATGCAGGAATTCAGTAACCCCAAGTGTGGACTCTCAGTTTGAGGTTATCTATTGATACGTTTGCCTTTCTGTTACGTGTCACCCCCTCATCAGCGCCTGCACTCTGTGAGGCTAGAGATCTTATCTGACTGTGTCACAAGGCTCCGACCAATGCCTAGCAAGTAAATGGTACTCAATAAATATTTGTTGAACTGATGCTGAATGAATAAACTCACTCTAAACCAAACCCACGAGGGAGAAACCAGATGCAGCATTATTCATTCATTCTGTGAACTATAATTGACAATAGGCCCGAAGAAACCCCTGTCAGCACATTCCTTGCTTTGTGGGAAGGCGCACTTGAGAAGCTCAAAGTAGATCCAAGAGTCCCTTTGTAAATAGAGTCGGGCTAAGGGGACTTGAAAGATCTTAAGAGCCTGTGTCACTGAGCTATGGCGCCCTGATGAGTCATGCTTTCCCACACAGAGACAGACATCCCTTGCCAAACAGGATCCTGCCCTGCCCAGCACTGGCCTCTCTTCTCTGTCATTGTGGGAGAAGCGCTGACAGTCTGTCCTCTCCCACTTCCCTTCTCAGTACTCCTTATCAGTCATAAAGCTTTGGTCCTTTCTACTTGACCTCACATTACAGTGCCTTAGATTACACAGCGTCCCTTACTCGTTACATTTTCCATGTGAATTCGGCCACAATTTCATACATCCTGCAAAAGACAAACCATCCTAGACATAGATCAAGACCTCCCACTGTCTAAGTTGCAAAGTTCCTCAGTCACTGTCCCTCAATTCCCCTATCTTTAGAAAATGAAATAATACATATCCTTTTTCCATCTTGCCTACTGGGCTGTTAAGCAAAGAAAAAAAAAACTGAAGAACATGAATACGAGTGGCTCAGAAAGTTGTGATTTAGGTCGGGCGCGATGGCTCACGCCTGTAATCCCAGCACTTTGGGAAGCCGAGGTGGGCAAATCACGAGGTCAGGAAAATTAGCTGGGCATGGTGGCGAGCACCTGTAAACCCAGCTACTTGGGAGGCTGAGGCAGGAGAATCACTTAAACCTAGGATGTGGAGTTTGCAGTGAGCCAAGATCACGCCACTGTACTCCAGTTCAGGTGACAGTGCAAGACTCCGTCTCAAAAAAAAAAAAAAATGAAGTTGTGACTTAACCTTTCTAACTGAAGCTCTATACCAGGTGTGCCACTAATGAACTACATGACATGAAATCATTTTGTCAGATGCTTAGCCCAGCATCTTATTCTTAACAAGCCTCCAGGAAATATTTATGATTGACATGGCTCTGTTGCCATAGAATGAACTGAGATACCTCCCACTTTTCCAAGGAGCATGCTTGAGGAAAAACAGTCAGTTGCTTTTTAGGTAACTATTGTGCTTTTCTTTTGTCGAGTGACCAGAGGCTTGGAAGAAAAGAAGGGATTCAGAAGTTGCATACACAAAGAGATGAAAGGAGGAGACTTGGAAATGTGGTAGCAAGGGAGAAAACTTTTGGAGGGAGAACAGGTCTAGCTGGTGGAGTGGAGAGATCTAATTGAGCTTTGCTTTATGGTGTGTGATGTAATCCTCTTCTGTCTTCCCATGAAGCCTTCAGTAAAATCTCCTCAGTCATAAACGCTTTTGAATATGAATGTATGGGGGAGATGTAAACAAAGTTCTCAGTCTGGGCTTGAGGTGCATAAAGACTGAGCAAAGAACAATCATCTTCTGGTTATATTATCAATTTTAAAATGAGGAGGTGAGGCTGGGCCCGGTGGCTTATGCTTGTGATCCCAGCACTTTGGGAGGCTGAGGCAGACAGAACACTTGAGGTCAGGAGTTCAAGACCAGCCTGGCCAATATAGTGAAACTCGTCTCTACTAAAAATACAAAAGTCAGCCGGGCATGGTGGCAGGTACCTGTAACCCCAACTACTCAGGAAACTGAGGCAGGAGAATTGCTTGAACCCAGGAGGCAGAGGTCGCAGAGAGCTGAGATTGTGTCATTATGCTCTAGCCTGGGAGACAGAGCGAGACTCCATCTCAAGAAAAAAAAACAATGCCCAGAATTATTTAGTCAGGACTGTGGTATGGTGTGGTCTGGCAGATGATCAGAAAACAACTGGCCCATGTAGGTATAAATACAATTTATGGGAGGCTACCAGTTTGAACTGAGCTCCTACACTAGGTCCAACAGACCAAACCAAAATGAAGTTATTCATGTTGAAATTTCACTTCATCAAGCTGAAACTAAATTTATCTGACCTTCTACAAAATCAGGAAAGTGAGAGATAATAGCCAAATTTCCAAAAAGGCCAGTTTTAGCCAGCGTGATAAGGAAGTCCCCTCTGCTTTAGCCTTTATAAGAAAAGTGACTTTGAAACGACAAATCTACTTTTTGTTTTCTGTTTCTGCTTTCTGCCTATAAAACCAACCTCCTCAGCTCAACTCATCGGAACATTCATTCTGCTTTGTAGAATGAGATGTTGCCCAATTCTGGAATTTCAAATAAAAGCCAGTTAAAGCCGGGTGCGGTGGCTCATGCCTATAATCCTAGCACTTCGGGAGGCTGAGGCGGGTGGGTCACTAGGTCAAGAGATCGAGACCATCCTGGTCAACATGGTGAAACCCCCGTCTCTACTAAAAATGCAAAAATTAGCTGGGTGTGGTGGCGTGCGCCTGTAGTCCCAGCTACTCGGGAGGCTGAGGCAGGAGAATTGCTTGAACTCAGGAGGCGGAGGTTGCGGTGAGCCGAGATCGTGCCATTACACTCCAGCATGGGTAATAAGAGTGAAACTGTCTCAAAAAAAAAAAAGCCAGTTAAAATCTTTAAGCTAAATTTGTTGGAATTTTGTCTTTTGAAGTGGAAATCAGTGGAAGGTATTGGGACTCTGGTATAAATGCCCAGAATCAAGAGTGAAGAACTCTGCAGAGCTTTGTCTCAGGCCTAAAAGCTTTGATATCAGTGCAGTTTGAATAGGAGCTGGTCCCAAGAAACAAGGAAAAGTGAAAGACACTGATTTTT
>NW_022437198.1:108590-110386 GCF_009761245.1 Sapajus apella
GGTCCTCCCTCCTCAGCCTCCTGAGTAGCTGGGACTACATGCGTATAGCACTGAGCCTGCCAATTTTTTTGTATTTGTAGAGACGGGGTTTCACCATGTTACCTAGGCTGGTCTCGAACTCCTAGGCTCAAGCCATCCCCTGGCCTCAGCCTCCCAAAGTGCTGGGATTATAGGCATGTACCATTGCACCCGGCAAGGACAAAGATTTTTATTGTGCACCCACTAAGTGCTTCAAATGAATTACTTTGTCTGACCTTCACGACAACCTGCAAGGTAGGTATTGTATTCCTACCTTATGGATGAGGAAAAACTGGGGCTCAGAATGGTTAGTTACCAGCTCAAGGTCACATATGCCTCAGTGGCAGGCCCAGGATTCAGATCAGTCTGGCCTGGAGGTCTGAGGTTGGAAGCAGGTGTCACCTTAGTGACTTAGCAATGAGGTCAGTGTCTGTGTCCTCCAATCATAGTGCCAGTCTCGGTCCCCACCAACGCCTGGAGAATATGTCAGCACTTACTGTAGCTTCATGTTTAGACCAAGAAAAGGCTGAGATGAGACGATCCATGAGAGTTTTTTACAGAAACACAGACCAAGAATTTGGTCTCCATATTGCTCTAGCCCTGTTCTCTTCTGGGACTGGACTTAGTGGTGCAATCCTGCTCTGCAGGAATTGGGGGTGTCTTTACATTTCAAACTGGTTTGTTTGCCTAAAGCAAATCCCAGAGCTACTCCGAGAGGGAAGACTTTCCTCTGCAGATGATGCAGAGGTGCCCAGGCCATCCTATGTCATCTATACCCAGAGACATTGTCCAGATCTCTGTTCATGCGTCTGAGGACACGGAGTGGGCCTTTTAGCTCTCTTAGAGTTTCATGTGGTTGCTGCCCTATATGACAAGGATAGTGCATGGGTGGGAACTCCAGATGCATGTAAGGGAGCAAAAGCTGCCCACTGAGGAGGATGCTGGGATAGCTCAGGGCTGGGCTGACCCAACCAGCTCAACCCAGCCAGTAAAGGGCAGGTCAGATCTGGCTCAGCAGGGAAGGCTGTGTAGGGGAGTGGTGCTGACTCAGGGCCTGGTGAGTCAGGTGACAACCAAAGACAGCTGTTGCCTGGGTGTTTTTAGAAAACTTTGGCTGCCAACCACTATCTCATGGGTGCTTCTGCACCTACTCAGAAGCAGGCAGAAAAAAGGAGGGCATCTTCTGTATAAGCAGCTCTGGGTGAGGGGTATTAATATCTGGCTCTACTTGTGTTGATCCTTCCCATGAAGTACTTGGAAAACGGAGCAGAAATTAATTGAGAGGCTTCCAAATCCCTTCTGAATTCTCTGAAATTCACTTATCTTTTCTGCTCAGTTCTTTTTAGGCGCCTTGCCAGATAACCAGCATAGAGGTTAAGAGAGCAGGCTCTGGAGTTAGGAGGGCCTGGGATCGAAACCTAATTTTATAATTTATGTTTGTATGACTTAGATCATGCTAAAAACAACTTTTACTTATGAGATGTTTCAAATATAGATGAATTATACACATGAGTGTGATGGACTTCCATAAACTCATTTCCAGCTTGAATAATCATTAACCCACTGTAATCTTATTTCAGCTATACTCTACTTACCCCCCTTGCCCCCAATTATTTTGAACGAAATACCAGGCACCATAACATTCCATCTTTTTTCTTTTTTGAGATGGAGTCTTGCTCTGTTGCCCAGGCTGGAGTGCCGTGGTGTGATCTCGAGCTGCAACTTCCCAGATTCAAGCAATTCTCCTGCCTCAGTCTTCCGAGTAGCTGGGATTACAG
>NW_022437198.1:110786-232084 GCF_009761245.1 Sapajus apella
GGTCCTCCCTCCTCAGCCTCCTGAGTAGCTGGGACTACATGCGTATAGCACTGAGCCTGCCAATTTTTTTGTATTTGTAGAGACGGGGTTTCACCATGTTACCTAGGCTGGTCTCGAACTCCTAGGCTCAAGCCATCCCCTGGCCTCAGCCTCCCAAAGTGCTGGGATTATAGGCATGTACCATTGCACCCGGCAAGGACAAAGATTTTTATTGTGCACCCACTAAGTGCTTCAAATGAATTACTTTGTCTGACCTTCACGACAACCTGCAAGGTAGGTATTGTATTCCTACCTTATGGATGAGGAAAAACTGGGGCTCAGAATGGTTAGTTACCAGCTCAAGGTCACATATGCCTCAGTGGCAGGCCCAGGATTCAGATCAGTCTGGCCTGGAGGTCTGAGGTTGGAAGCAGGTGTCACCTTAGTGACTTAGCAATGAGGTCAGTGTCTGTGTCCTCCAATCATAGTGCCAGTCTCGGTCCCCACCAACGCCTGGAGAATATGTCAGCACTTACTGTAGCTTCATGTTTAGACCAAGAAAAGGCTGAGATGAGACGATCCATGAGAGTTTTTTACAGAAACACAGACCAAGAATTTGGTCTCCATATTGCTCTAGCCCTGTTCTCTTCTGGGACTGGACTTAGTGGTGCAATCCTGCTCTGCAGGAATTGGGGGTGTCTTTACATTTCATACTGGTTTGTTTGCCTAAAGCAAATCCCAGAGCTACTCCGAGAGGGAAGACTTTCCTCTGCAGATGATGCAGAGGTGCCCAGGCCATCCTATGTCATCTATACCCAGAGACATTGTCCAGATCTCTGTTCATGCGTCTGAGGACACGGAGTGGGCCTTTTAGCTCTCTTAGAGTTTCATGTGGTTGCTGCCCTATATGACAAGGATAGTGCATGGGTGGGAACTCCAGATGCATGTAAGGGAGCAAAAGCTGCCCACTGAGGAGGATGCTGGGATAGCTCAGGGGTGGGCTGACCCAACCAGCTCAACCCAGCCAGTAAAGGGCAGGTCAGATCTGGCTCAGCAGGGAAGGCTGTGTAGGGGAGTGGTGCTGACTCAGGGCCTGGTGAGTCAGGTGACAACCAAAGACAGCTGTTGCCTGGGTGTTTTTAGAAAACTTTGGCTGCCAACCACTATCTCATGGGTGCTTCTGCACCTACTCAGAAGCAGGCAGAAAAAAGGAGGGCATCTTCTGTATAAGCAGCTCTGGGTGAGGGGTATTAATATCTGGCTCTACTTGTGTTGATCCTTCCCATGAAGTACTTGGAAAACGGAGCAGAAATTAATTGAGAGGCTTCCAAATCCCTTCTGAATTCTCTGAAATTCACTTATCTTTTCTGCTCAGTTCTTTTTAGGCGCCTTGCCAGATAACCAGCATAGAGGTTAAGAGAGCAGGCTCTGGAGTTAGGAGGGCCTGGGATCGAAACCTAATTTTATAATTTATGTTTGTATGACTTAGATCATGCTAAAAACAACTTTTACTTATGAGATGTTTCAAATATAGATGAATTATACACATGAGTGTGATGGACTTCCATAAACTCATTTCCAGCTT
Source organism: Sapajus apella (assembly GCF_009761245.1). Taxonomy (NCBI): domain Eukaryota; kingdom Metazoa; phylum Chordata; class Mammalia; order Primates; family Cebidae; genus Sapajus; species Sapajus apella. The sequence goes on from NW_022437198.1 coordinate 112,351, forward strand.
GAATAATCATTAACCCACTGTAATCTTATTTCAGCTATACTCTACTTACCCCCCTTGCCCCCAATTATTTTGAACGAAATACCAGGCACCATAACATTCCATCTTTTTTCTTTTTTGAGATGGAGTCTTGCTCTGTTGCCCAGGCTGGAGTGCCGTGGTGTGCACTGGAGCCGCCGCCTCCTGGGTTCAGGCAATTCTCCTGCCTCAGCCTCCTGAGTCGCTGGGATTACAGGCACACGCCACCATGCCCAGCTCAATTTTTGTATTTGTAGTAGAGACGGGGTTTCACCGTGTTGGCCAGGCTGGTCTCGCACTCCTGATGTCAGGTGATCTGCCTGCCTCAGCCTCCCAAAGTGCTGGGATTACAGGCGTGAACCACGGCACCCCACATTCCATCTCTTTTAACATTTTTTTTTTTTTTTTTTGAGATAGAGTCTTCCTCTGTTGTCCAAGCTGGAGTGTAGTGGTGCAATCCTAGCTCACTGCAACCTCTGCCTCGAAGCCTCAAGCCATCCTCTCACCTCAGCCTCCCAAGTAGCTGGGACTACAGGCACCCACCACTGTGCCCAGCTAATTTTTGTATTTTTTGTAGAGACAGGGTTTCACTATGTTGCCCAATCTGGCCTCGAACCCCAGGCCTTAAACGATGTGCCAGATTTGGACTCCCAAAGTGCTGGGATTACAGTGTGAGACTCCATGCCTGGCCTCTTCTAACCTCTTTAAACACTTGCTTCTTCATCTGAAAATGGGGATGATTATAGCTCCTGTATCAATGTATTATTGTGAAGTCATGCCTCTAAAGGGCCAGAACAATGCAGAAACCCGGTAAATGAGAACTCATGTTGTTAGATAAAATATAAAAATACCCTTGGCGTGGTGGTTCACACCTGTAATTCCAGAACTTTGGGAGGCTGAGGTGGGACGACTGCTTGAGGCCAGGAGTTCAAGACCACCTTGAAAAACATAGTGAGACCCCCACCACCATTAAAAAAAATAAAGTAGCTGGGTGTAGTGACGCACACCTGTAATCTCAGTTACTTGGGAGACTGAAGCAGGATGATCACTTGAGCACAGGAGTTTAAGGCCACAGTTAGCTATGATCGAGCCATTATATTCCAGCCTGGGTGACAGAGTGAGACCCGCCTCAAGAAAAACAAAAACAAAAACAAAAATTAGCTGGGTGTGATGGCACACATCTGTAATCCCAACTACACAGGAGGCCGAGGCAGGAGAATCAACTTGAAGCTGGGAGGCAGAGGCTGGAGTAAGCCAAGATGGCACCACTGCACTCCAGCCTGGACAAAGCGAGGTCGTGTCTCAAAACAAACAAACGAAAAAGGAGGTTTCTGCAACCTTCCTATCTCTTTGCCTGTGTCCCTCTTTCCTCCTGATGACCCTCCCTTCTAGCATCCGAGGAATCTGCCCTGCCAGCACTAGGCCCAGTGCTGACATCATGACAGTTAGGATGACTGCCTAACCTGTCTAGGCCTCAGGACGAGCTGGGAGCACAGGGCACCTGAACCTGGAGTAGAAGGGGCTAGAAGGAGGGAATGGAGACACAGGAGAGAGGGAATGAAGCTGCAGCAGCCTTGGCGGAGGACTGGCAGGCAGGAGCCAAGTTTGAGGAGAGGTGCAGCACATTCAAGCGGCAAGGTCAGTAGAAGATGGGAAAGAGGAAGTGGACATGCACAAGTGTCAGGTAGAGCTGGGGTCATCTTGGGAATTTTACCAGAAACAAGTGTGTCAGTCACGGGTTTTGGTTGCAACAGAAACTGATATTTGGCATTTAGAAGCAGAACATAAATTCACTGAAAGGCTATTGGGTAGCTCTCAGAATTACTGGGAAGGCTACAGAAACAGGTTTGGGAATCTGGGGAAAGAAACAGGCCACAAATTCAGTCTGTTAGGCCAAGCAGCGAGTCCACCACTGCCCCTGCCGGGCCCCAAAAGAGATTCTGCAGCCTGTAGCACCATGGTGGCCAGCACTGGACTTGGGATCCCATCCAGCCCTGGAGCCCAGAGGTGCCCCAGAATCCAAATGCGGCTGCTGTACCACTGCCCTCTCAGTCACCCTCACTGTACCTGCTTCTTTGGGTCACCATCCTCTAAGAGTCCAAGTCTGGGACTGGTGCTTCTGATTGGTAGAACTCAGGTCATGTCTCCACAGCCTAGAATGAGTTTGGGGTTGGGATGAGGTTGGGAAGTGGTGCCAGGGAAGGGGCTCTGCATACTGAAGCTTATGGTGGAGTGTTTCCCAGTCAAAGACAAGGAATTTGCTGCTGAACAGCCAAAGACCTGACAACTGTCCATTAAAAAAGGAAGTAAGGGTGAATATTGGTAAGGGTGGGGGAATGGCATGGGTAGCAACATGACAAAAAAAAAAAAATTGCATCCCTGGCCGGGCTCGGTGGTTCACACTGTAATCCCAGCACTTTGGGAAGCCAAGGAGCGAAGATCACTTGAGGCCAGGAGTTTGAGACCAGCCTGGCCAACATGGTGAAACCCCCTCTCTACTAAAAATACAAAAATTAGGCATTGTGGTGTGTGCCTGTAATCCCAGCTACTCGGGAGGCTGAGGTAGAAGAATGACTTGAACCTGGGAGGCGGTGGTTGCAGTCAGCTGAGATAGTGCCACTACACTCCAGCCTGGGCTACAGAGCAAGACTCCATCTCAAGGGGGGAAAAAAAGAAAAAGAAATAGCATCCCTATTTGGCCTTTATGGACACAGGACATGTTTGCCCTGTGGGTACTAGTGCCCTGAGGGAGGGCAAAAGGTAGTGGAACCCTGAATGCATAAGCTACATGGGCAAAAGCCTGCCTTCCTCTTGGGGGTATTTTTTCTTTTCTTTTTATTTTGAATGATCGTGGCTACCTAGTAGTTGTATATATTTATCGGGTACATGAGATGTTTTTTTTGTTTGTTTGTTTGTTTTTTTTTTGGAGACGGAGTTTCACTCTTGTTACCCAGGCTGGAGTGCAATGGCGCGATCTCGGCTCACCGCAACCTCCGCCTCCTGGGTTCAGGCAATTCTCCTGCCTCAGCCTCCTGAGTAGCTGGGACTACAGGCACACGCCACCATGCCCAGCTAATTTTTTTTTTTTGTTTGTCGTTTTAGTAGAGACGGGGTTTCACTATGTTGACCAGGATGGTCTCGATCTCTTGACCTCGTGATCCACCCGCCTCGGCCTCCCAAAGTGCTGGGATTACAGACTTGAGCCACCGCGCCCAGCCACATGAGATGTTTTGATACAGGCATGCAATGTGAAAGAAGCACATTGTGGAAAATGGGGTATCTACTCCCCTAACTTTATCCTTTGAGTTACAAACAGTAAAATTATACTCTTTTAAGTTATTATTTATTTATTTATTGATACAGAGTCTCGCTCTGTCACCCAGGCTGGAGTGCAGTGGTGCGATCTCAGCTCACTGAAACCTCCTTCTCCTGGATTCAAGTGATTCTCTTACCTCAGCCTCCAGAGTAGCTGGGACTACAGGCACACGCCACCACATCTGGCTAATTTTTTGTATTTTTAGTAGAGACAGGGTTTCACCATGCTGACCATGCTGGTCTCGAACTTCTGACCTCGTGATCTGCCTGCCTCGGCCTCCCAAAGTGCTAGGATTACAGGTGTGAGCCACTACGCCCAGCCTATTTTTTCCCCTTCTTCCCTCTCATTGCCTTCCTCTTCCATAGGTTCCATGTGTAATATGTTCGATTTATGTTACTAAACATGTGTGACACCTCATAAAAGAAAGTATAGTTTTGGTTTTTGTAATTTACCTGAATGGCATTGTATTATAAATCATTTTCTGTTTCCTTCGCTTCAGTTCACCATGTTGCTGAAGGTGCAGTTAGAAGCTTAATAGAGCATGTGAGATAGGCCATGGGAAGCCTGCTATCCATGCAATAATACAAGAAACTTTCTTTATGGTATATGGTAGGCCCTTGAATGCTGACCTGACCTCCTCCTGATCCTCATCCTACCAAAAAAGCTAGTCCCAACTCTGACCTCATTAGACCAGTTTTCTCTCTATGAGTGTGGGATAGGCCATGGGTAAGGCCTGCGCTGATCACCAGAACTTGGGGATGTTTCCGTGAGGAAATAGGAAAGCATTGTTCTTTGCTTAGCTTGTTTGCCAGTTTATTTATTTATTTTTTAGAGGGAGTCTCCCTCTCTCACCCAGGCTGGAGTGCAGTGGCACTATCTCAGCTTACTGCAACCTCCGCCTTCTGGGTTCAAGCAATTCTCTTGCCTCAGCCTCCCGAGTAGCTGGGATTACAGGCCTGTGCCACCACACCTGGCTAATTTTTTTTTTTTTTTTTTGTATTTTTAGTAGAGATGGGTTTTCATCATGTTGTCCAGGCTGGTCTCGAACTCGTGACCTCAAGTGATCTACCTACTGTGGCCTCCCAATGTGCTAGGATTACAGGTGTGAGCCACCATGCCTGGCTGCCAGTTTATTAATAAGCAGAAGTGCTAACTTGGGTTTGAATTGTCATAATAGCCAATTTTCAAACCCAAGCCAACCCTTTGTGATCTGGTCTAACTCAGTGAGCATCCATTGTATTTTATTTAGTTATTCTCCCAGTAATAGATGGTTAGATTGTTTCCAATCCAACATCTAACTACCACAAACAAAGCCATTATGAACCTGTGTGGGAATTTCTCTTGGATGCCCCCAGGAATGGTGCTGTTCAGTGACAGGTATGTACATTATTTATTAAACATTGCCTGGTTGCTTCCCAGAATGACTGGGCCAGATTGAATTCCCATCAGCTATGCATGAGAGTTCTCATCTCTTCGCATCTTTACTAACACTTGGTGTTATCCATCTTTCTAATTTTTGCCATGCTGACAGATGGAAAATATTGTCTTATTGTTTAAATTTTAATTTCTCTGGCTACAAATTTGAATGTTTTGTATTAGAACGTTTCTTCATATAGTCATACACTTCTGTGAATTACCTGTTCTTCCGCTAGTTTTATTTTTTGAAACAAGATCTCCCTTTTTCTCTCAGGTTTGAGAGCAGGGGCACTACCACAGCTCACTGCAACCTTGAACTTGCGAGCTCAAGTGATCCTCCTACCTCAGCCTCCAGCAGCTAGGACTACAGGCGTGAGCCACCATGCCCAGCTGATTTTATTTTTTGTAGAGACAGGGTCTTGCCACGTTGCCTATGCTGATTGTGAACTCCTGGAATCAAGTGATCTTCCTTCCTCGGCCTCCCAAAATGTTGGGATTACAGGCACAGCCATTGTGCCTAGCCTTCTTGGTCTATTTTAAATTTGTAAATGTGAAATGTAATGTTAATCATAATTTACTGTACAGCTCTTTAGTTACAATGCAGTTAACCTGGAAGGTGCTTTTCAAACCACCTTAGTCTTAGACATTTCTATTACCTGCCAGTGGTAGCTTAATCTGAGTATTTCTATGGAATTACGCCGTCAACTCAAGCAAAATGTTCAATTATGAGTGTCACACTTTAAGAAAGACATAAGCAAAGCAGAATGATGGTGGTGGTAGTTTTCTGAGAATCATCCTGTATGAAAAGAGTTTCAACACCTCAGAAGGGGAAAAAGAGAAAGAGGGTTAACTTGAAGCAGCCTAGAGGAAAACACCAATACTATCTTCAGATAGTTAAAGTGCTGTCATGTGAAATTGGGGTTTTCTATGTTGCTCTAGAGGATGGAATTAAAACAAATGGGTGATGTTATAGAAAACCAGTTACTCTCATTCTATGGAAAGCTTTTTTTGTCAGAAATACCCAGCCCTGCGATTGGCTGTCTGCATGGCAAGTTCACTGGCCATGCTGACACAGAGGCTGCTTGCAGCATTTCTGCATGGAGCAGGAAATTAGTTATGACTTCCAACATTTCTCCCAATACAGATACAATTTAATTGTTTATTGAGCTCCTACTATGTGTAAGACACTGGGCAGAGATAGGAGGACTGCTTGAGGCCAGGAGTTCAAGACCAGCCCAGGCAACATAGTGAGAACTTACCTCTACAAAAAAATAAAACACATTAGTCAGGCATTGTGGCACATTCCTGCAGTTCTAGCTACTTGGGAGACAGAGGGAGGAGACTCAATCGAACACAGAAGTTTACTGTGGGAACAGAGAAGATACTGTGGGAAAGAAGACTCATCCACCTTCTCTGGAGGCTAGCATGTGGAAACGAGGGTAGAAAATAAGACTCATTGACTAGGGCCTGAAGCCCCTCAAATGCCAACTGAGATTAGCATTTCAGAAATGAGGCATCCTTGGCAGTGGACTAGAACGAACACATCCAATGGGCTGGGGAAGACTCCTGGGGCAATCATTTTCTTTTATTTTCTTTTTTTTGAGACAGGGTCTTGCTCTGTTGCCCAGTCTGGAGTACAGTGGCAGGATCTTGGCTCACTGCAAGCTTTACTTCCCAGGCTCAAGCAATCCTCCTGCATCAGCCCCCTAAGAAGCTGGGACTATAGGCATGTGCCACCATGCCTGGTAGACCAATCATTTTCTAACAACAGGAGGCCTGAGTCAAGACATGCAGGCAGAGCAGAATACTGACAGGCTGCCAGCCGCTAGGCTATCAGTATTTAGCATCAGGAAAGTCCAACCAAGATCTGTCCTCATGAAGTCCCTGCAGGAAGACTGTGGGTGCGAACACAGGAAACAAGCAGTAGTAAATACATAAAGTCCTGGAGACTGGAGGGGAAGGTTTTACAGCAAGGTGATGACGTAGCAGTGGGCTGTTCCTACCAGGGAAGACTCCATTATTAGGAAGAACACTGAGAGTAAATTGGGGAGGGATAAAAGATTAAGAAATCAGGTATAGGGGCTGGGCGCGGTGCTTCATGCCTATAATCCCAGCACTTTGGGAGGCCGAGGCAGGTGGATCACAAGGTCAGGAAATCAAGACCATCCTGGCTAACACGGTGAAACCCAGTCTCTACTCAAAATACAAAAAATTAGCAAAGTGTGGTGGTAGGTGCCTATAGTCCCAGCTACTTGGAAGGCTAAGCCAGGAGAATCGTTTGAACCAGGGAAGCAGAGGTTGTAGTGAGCCGAGATCAGGCCACTGCACTCCAGCCTGGGTGACAGAGCGAAACTCTGTCTATAAAAAAAAAAAAAAGAAAAGAAAAGAAATCAGGTACAGAGACTGAACATGAGTGGGAACAGTGGTAAAGATGATCCTGCCTCAATATCTTTGGAGGCAGGCATTTTTTTTATAAGGTAGAGGCAGACCTTAAACGTTTAAGTTGAAGACTAGAACCAGGAACTGGTCAGATGTGCTTTTTCTAGAAAAATAGAGAGACAATACCTTAATTAATAGTATAAACATATAAATCTGCCTTTTTTTTTTCTTGGCTTTGTAAATATTTGGGCTACTACTTTCTTTCTTTTTTTTTTTTTTAGACAGTGTCTCACTGTTGCCCAGGCTGGAGTGCAGTGGCAGAATCATGGCTCACTGCAACCTCTGCTTCCAGGGCTCTAGCCATCCTCTTACCTCAGTCTTCTGAGTAGCTGGGATCACGGGAGCGCACTACCATGTCCGGCTAATTTTTTCTTAATTTTTTAAGAGATGGGGCTTCACTATGTTGCCTAGACTGGTCCAGAACTATTAGACTTAAGCTATTTGCCTACATTGGCCTCCCAAAGTTCTGGGATTACAGGCATGAGCCTCTGCGCCCCGCCTGGATTACATTTTTTGTTATTGTTGTTGAGACAGAGTCTTGCTCTGTCACCTAGGCTGGAGCGCAGTGATGCAATCTCCACTCACTGTAACCTTGGCCTCCCAGGCTCAAGCGAGTCTCCTGCCTCAGCCTCCCAAGTTGCTGGAATTACAGGCACCTGCCACCATGCCTGGCTAATTTTTGTATTTTTAGCAGAGATGAGGTTTCACCAAGTTGGCCAGGCTGGTCTTGAACTCCTGAGCTCAAGTGATCCGCCTGCCTTGGCCTCCCAAAGAACTGGGATTACAGGTGTGAGCCATCACGCCTGGCTTCTGGACTACATTCTGTATAGAGCAATTTTGAAAAAAAGCATAAGCCCTAAACTAGAACTAGATTGGCATTTTTTTTCACTATTTCCACTTTTATGAAAGATTTCTTCATAACTCCAAGTTTATCCTTTAGGCCTATGTAGATCCCCATTTTATTCTTTTTTCTAGAGTCAGAGATCTTCCATGCCTTGATCACTTCTGCTTGCTTCACTGGCAGATACGGCTTGATGTTTAGGACTCACTCCAGCAAAACCTTTAATTAACTTTAGAGAATCCAAATGCTAAGTACTGGCTGAGCCTCTCAATCCTCCCAATTCTCACCTTGACATAATATGATGTCTTGTGGAGGTTTTCTTCTCTTTTCCCTTACCCATATAGTCTAAGTTCTGCATTAACAGTGTGACCTCTGGGAAGGCTCTGACCTCTCTGAGCCTCAGACTCCTCATCAGTAGGTTGCATGCAGGGGTCAAATTATGGCCTCTGGAAAGGCCCTAATTTCTCTGAGCCTCAGACTGCTCATCAGTGGGTTACGTGCAGGGGTCGAATTATGCCTGGGCACAGTGGCTCACGCCTGTAATTCCAGCACTTTGGGAGGCCAAAATGCATGGATTGTTTGAGCCCAAGAGTTCAAGACCAGCCTGGGCAACATGGCAAATCCCTGTCTCTACAAAAAATATAAAAATTAGCCAGGTGTAATGGTGCACATCTGTAGACTCAGATGCTGGGGAGGCCAAAGTGGGAGAACTGCTTGAGCCCGAGAGATTGAGGCTGCTGTGAGCTGTGATTGCTCCACTACACTGCAGCCTGGGTGACAGAGCCCCTACCACAAAAAAAAGAAAAAAAAGGTATGACCCTGGCTGGGCGCAGTGGCTCATGCCTATAATCCCAGCACTTTGGGAGGCTGAGGGTGGATCACCTGAGGTCAGGAGTTCAAGACCAGCCTTGCCAACATGGTTAAACGCTGTCTCTACTAAAAATACAAAAATTAGGTGGGCATGATGGTCGTGCCTGTAATCCCAGCTACTTGGAAGTCTGAGGAAGGAGATTCACTTGAACCCAGGAGGCAAAAGTTGCCATGAGCCTAGATTGTGCCACTGCACTCCAGCCTGTGTGAGAGAGTCGGACTTAATGTAAAAAAAAAAAAAAAAAAAAATTCTATGATTAATAATTTGTTAATAAATGTAATTACTTCCTAAAGTTTCAGAATATGAGTTCATGGGGAAAAGTTTCTAAGTGATAAAATTGTTGATTACAGGATAAAAAATAAAGTCAAAAAATTTTCTACTGATATATATTTGTACATATTTATGGAAGTACGTGTGATATTTGATACATGCATACAGTGAGTAATGATCAAATCAGGGTAATGGGGCTATCCATCACCTCAAATATTTATCATTTGTGTTGGGTTTTTCAAATTTTTCAACTGTCCATTATCCCCAAAATTTATGTAGTGGTATTACTCTCCAAATTAGGCTTAATTTTTTCTGAGATGGAGTTTTGCTCTTGTTGCCAGGTTGGAGTGCAGTGGTGCGATCTTGGCTCACTGCAACCTCCCAGGTTCAAGTGATTCTCCTGCCACAGTCTCCCATGTAGCTGGGACTACAGGTGCACGCCACCACACCGAGCTAATTTTCATATTTTTAGTAGAGACAGCGTTTTACCATGTTGGCCAGGATGGTCTCCATCTCTTGACTTTGTGATCTGTCCGACTCGGCCTCCCAAACTGCTGGGATTACAGGCATGATCTACCATGCCCAGACTGAATTAGGCTTTCTACATGAAAAAAATCTTGGCTGGGTGCGTTGGCTCATGCCTGTAATCCCAGCACCTTGGGAAGCCAAGGTGGATCGCTTGAGGCCAGGAGGTTGAGGTTGCATTGAGGCCTCTGCACTCCAGCCTGTGCAACAAGCAAGAAGACCCTGTCTCAAAACAAACAAACAAGACCTTTAACACTTCATTTTTTCACAGATGGAGTCCACTCTATTACCCAGGCTGGTGTCAAACTCCCGGGTTCAAGCAGTCCTCCCACTTCAGCCTCCTGAATAGCTGGGACTACAGGTTCAGTCACTGTACACAGCTTAAAAACATTTAAGATTTTTTTTTTTTTTTTTTGAGACTGAGTCTCATTTTGGTGCACGGGCTGGAGTGTAATGGTACAGTCTCAGCTCACTGCAACCTCCGCCTCCCAGGTTCAAGCTATTCTCCTGCCTCAGCCTCCAAGTAGCTGGGATTACAGACACACAACACCATGCCCAGCTAATTTTTGTATTTTTAGTAGAGACGGGGTTTCACCATGTTGACCAGGCTGGTCTCGAACTCCTGACCTCATGATCCGCCTGCCTCAGCCTCCCGAAGTGCTGGGATTACAGGCATGAGCCACCGCACCCAGCAAGACTTTTAAGATACTTTATAACGTTGGGGCTTGAGTTAATCTAACTTATTTTGAAAGGAATAATCAAGGTAAAAAGATTTTCCTTCTGACTCTGAATTGATAACACACCTGTGCTGCACTAACACACCTGTGCTGCTCACTTTGTGATTTGCATAGCTAGTCTATTTTAGAATTATTATCGTAAGGCATTCCCAACTGAAGTCGGAATGATTCATAGAGGACAAGAAGGTTTAAGTGAGGCCCGGCGCAGTGGCTCACTCCTGTAATCCCAGCACTTTGGGAGGCTGAGGCAGGCGCATCAGCTGAGGTCAGGAGTTTGAGACTAGCCTGGCCAACGTGGTGAAACCCCACGTCTACTAAAAAATCAAAAATTAGTCAGGTATGTTGGCACACGCCTGTAATCCCAACTACACAGGAGGCTGAGGAAGAATAACTTGAACCTGGGAGGCGGAGGTTGCAGTGAGCTGAGATCTGCCATTGTACTCCAGCCTGGGTGACAGAGTGAAACCCTGTCTCAAAAAAAAAAAAAAAGGTTTAAGTGACATGACTAGGAGCAATTAGAGAAAATGACAGAATAGAGATTTATTAGTGAAGACAAGTATCTTTGGCAAGGATGCTTTGGGGATGGTTGGGAAGAAAGGAAACATGTAAGACTGAAACGTAAGACAGAAATGTAAGACGGAATTGCCTGAAAGTCTAACTTTAATTACACATCAAATACACATTTTGGTGACTTGGTGATTGTGGGGAGGTGTGTGTATAAAAATGTAGGTTTTACTTTTCTATCCCTGTTTCTTACTTTCCACATCTTAGCGTTTTCCACTTTATCAGGCTGAACCAGCTCACCAGGTTCAACTCCTGTGCCAGCACACCTAGACGTGCTTAAGGGATGGATGACCCTGAGGATGGAAGGTCAGCAGCATATATATTGTAACTACAGAAGGGAAGAAGAGAAAAAGAGCGGTGTAAATAGGACTCATGGGGAGAGAGGTCAGAAGTGGGTAAAACAAATGAAGAGAGAATGTGAGGATGGAGGCTGTGTCCGATTGGGCTAGGCCTGGCCACCTTTCAATTTTTTTTTTTTTAATGAGACGAAGTCTCGCTCTGTCGCCAGGCTGGAGTGCAGTGGCAAGATCTTGGCTCACTGCAACCTCTGCCTCCCAGGTTCATGCGATTCTCCTGCCTCAGCCTCCAGAGCAACTGGGACTACAGGCGCGTGCCACCACGCTCGGCTAATTTTTTGTTTTTTTTAGTAGATATGGGGTTTCACCGTGTTAGCCAGGATGGTCTCGATCTCCTGAACTCGTGATCCACCCGCCTCGGCCTCCCAAAGTGCTGGGATTACAGGCAAGAGCCACCTCGCGCAGCCCACCTTTCAATTTTCAACCCAGTAGTACGACTCTGGTGGCAGGTAGAGGCTACACCTCCTCTGCGGAGAGCTCTCGGGTTCTCCAGGATTCCTAAAGGCCGGCAGAGGCGTAGAGCAGGTTCTCCAAGCATCGCACATAACCTTCCACTTCGTGGGGTTGTTGTTCCTGCGCCCAGGTGTTCCTCAGCCTTCCTCTCCTCGCCCAGGAAGAGGCTGTGAGGATTACATCATCCCAACCCGAGCAGCATGGCCAGATTTTCCATCTCAAACTCTTGCTCTAGAAGTGAACCGGGATGGAGCGCTCAAGTTTCCCCGTCAGGGTTGGCCCTGGCGGGGGGAGGGGAGCGGGTGGCACGCCGTGAGGAGTCTCGTTCTAGCAATGAAGCTATTAAATGACCCAGGGCACGACTTTTTCTCGCGTTTACGAGCTCCACCTACGCGGGAACACATGGCCACCCAAGCCCGTCGCTGCGCCCAGACCTCCGGCTCAACACACCCGACAAACGCCGTGCAGAGAAACCGCAGCGCGGGCCAGTGGGCAACCCCGGGAACGGAAGGCGGTGCGCGGTGCGGAAAGCGTGTCCCCGGGGGCGCTGCGCCTGCGTAGTGGCTAGGCAGCGACTCCCGAGGGTCGTGCTCGTAACACCGCGCACCCTATCAGGCGGCCACAGGGAGCGCGCCCGGGGCCTCACCCTCTCTCGCCCCTCCCTTCTCCCCTCTGGGTTCAGCTTCAAACTGAGGCTTGGAGGCCGGAGGGAGCGCTCCACTCTCCACCCAGGCGCGCCCCGCGCCCTCTTGTGCGCGTGCGCAGAGGCGGACCGCAAGGCGAGGGCGCGAGGGAAGGGCGGGCGTACGTCCTTGCGTGCGTCTCAGGCAGCGCGCACGCTGGCGTGAGAGGGCACGGGGGAAAGGTGGCTCTGGCCGGGGTGGCTCGGCTTCCTGGGGCTATGTAGCTGAGCTCGTCGTCTTGGGGGTCCTTCTTCGCAGTCCTCGCGGCGTGCTAGCGCAGAGTTTCTGCTCGGGGGAGACACTGTACACACGCCCGCCGCGCCTCCTCGACGGCAGAGCAGGCTTGCTCGTCCGTGGGAGCGTCCCGGCCGAGAAGCCCTGAGGGGGGAGGGGAGGCCATTTTGTCCCGACCGACTCCCCGGAACCGGGCGGAGCGGCTGGGAGAGGCTGCGGAGCTGCGGTCGCCGCCCTCGGAGGCACTGGACGCCGCCACTGTCGGGGCTTCCTCGAAGCTGTTCGTAGGTCGCCCGCACCCTCTCGAGCCTTCCTTTTTCCCACGCTTCTCCGTCCTCCGGCCTGAGAACGCCCGAGTGAGGAGTTGGCCATAGTGAGAGGGACCGATCCCTTGGGGCCGCCGGCGGCGAGAGCCCGAGCCGCCCCTCCCAATGGCGAAGAAGACGTACGACCTGCTTTTCAAGCTGCTCCTGATCGGGGACTCGGGAGTGGGGAAGACCTGCGTCCTTTTTCGTTTTTCGGATGATGCCTTCAATACCACCTTTATTTCCACCATAGGTAAGACCTGTGGGAGGACGGTGTACGGTCTCGGTAGCTGCAAACCGTTTATTTTACTCCAGACATCTTGCTTCCCGTAATATACGCCTTTGTTTCAGTGATTCCGATTCCAAACGACAGACCCAAGTTACGATTTGAATCGGCATCGAGCTTACTGGGGCGGGGTCTTCCATGCTTTCCATCCGGTCTTTTGCTTTCGAGTCTCCCACTATGCTCAGTGCCTTCGGTTACAAAATGTGCATCATTTAATCACGTTCCAGAACCTTATCTCTTCAGGCGACTGGACTGTCTTTTTCCACATTTGCTTGGAATTATTAGATGTGTGGTATATTTAAAGTATTTATTTCAGTGGTTGCGATTGAAACAGTACTAGCTATTTGGGAAAGGCCTGAATTTATAATTTATACTCTGGGGCAAAGAGAAGATTCCATATGGTCATAACTTAGAGTAAACTTGAGGGTTTGTGTGAAGAATAATTAAGGCACATTAGAAGGGAAAAGTGAGTTGCCCTCATTGACTAATCCATTGATGTGTCAAACAATCGGAGGCTCTTCGCGCTTGGGGTGGGACTCTGGCATATTTGCCTCAGTGCTTTTCGAGACATCAACAGAAACAGTAATCTGGGGGAGATGATTAATTTCTGTCCTCAAACCCAACAGAATGAAGTCAAGTTCTCTCTTCTGTTTCGACTGTAGTATTTACGAGAAATTATTTTGCCAGTCATAGCCCTAAGGACTTCTAATGTACTTTCACCGTTTCAGAATTACTTAGTGTGGAAGTAAGAGCTAAAGAGTGACCTTTTAAATAGAATTTCCCGTCTAGGAAAGGAAAAGGGAAGGCTCTAGGAAAGTCCCTTTTGAATCTGGTTAGAAAATTTAGTGGCGCTGATGCTAATTGTGCTAAATTAATTGTGAAACTCATCCGCTCCCCAATAAATTTCTTGAAGACACATGGCTGCCTCTGTCACTTGGAGCCCAGCACTCAGCATTGTGGCGGTGTAGTTTAACCCATTTTTAAATGTCGTTTTCTGTTGAGACGATTTTAAAAAGCAACTGCAGTTGTCTTTGAACTCTGGGAATTGTTAAAATTAAGCTGATTTGAAACAATTTGTAGCGTTACTGAAATAATTTGGTTTGGATTTTTTTGTGTGTGACAAATAGGTGCTTCATTCTCACGAAAGAAATTATACTGAAATTAAATTGGACAAGTGATTTTTTAAAAATAGATTTTTATTTCACTCACTCTTTTTGGGTGGAAATTACAGTTCTGATTTCCAGAGTATCTTAGTGTTGTCTTGGTCTTTCACAAATTTCATGAAACTTAGAACTTGTTCTCTAACTTCTGGGTTAGAGAACACTAGCACTTAGCGCTAGCACTTCCCTAGCACTAAGTTTGCTTTTAACACTCCACTTTTAGCTGTAGCTGGGTGGGGTTAGGTGATCAGATGGGTCAGCAAATATTTACTGAGCACCTAATGCTGGGCACTGTTCTTAGGCACTGGGAATAAATGGTGAACACAACAGACCCCTTGAGGAGCATTCCAGTGAGGTCAATCATAACAGTGTGGAAGGTGCTACAGTAGTAACCATAGGGAGGAGGATTGGCTAGCCTAAATCGTGAGGAGTCTGAGTAGGCTTACATAGAGATGATATCTAAAATGATGAAGCCTGAAGGACTAATATGAATTGGGTCAGAGGGGTGGGATAAGGCCTTTCTGGAAAAGGGAGCACAGAACAAACGTATAGTAAGGTTGAGGATTTAATTCATGTGGTCAACTTTATTTTGAGACAGAGTTTCACTCTGTCACCCAGGCTGTAGTGCAGTGCCGTGATCTCAGCTCACTGCAGCCTCCGCCTCGGGTTCAAGCAATTCTCCTGCTTCAGCCTCCTGAGTAGCGGAGATTAAAGATGCCCACCACCGTGCCTGTCTAATTTATGTATTTTTAGTAGAGACTGGGTTTCACCATGTTGGTTAGGCTGGTCTTGAACTCCTGATCTCAAGCAGTCCACTGCCTCAGCCTACTAAAGTGCTGGGATTACAAGCGTGAGCCACCATGCCCAGCCATGTGGTCAACTTTAACCTGTCATTAGGAACAGTGGTGGATGGAGAGAATTGGAAGCAAAACATTAACTTTGTCTATTCCAGTCTTTTTGTAAAGGGTACATGCCCCCATCTAAAACTCAGTCCTCTAAGATAATGGTATAATCTTTTTGTCGTCCTTTTACTTGGGAAGATATGTGATGATTTTGGATCAAGTCTGCTGGGTTGAAATCCTGGTTCCACAGTACTACCTGTGCAACTTTGGCAAATTACTTAACCTCTCTTGGTTTCAGGTTCTTTAGAAGTGTTAATAATGGTATCTACCACATAGGATAATTGTGAAGATTTTATGAGTTAGCAAGAGTAAAGCACTTCACACAGTGCCAGGCACTTTGTAGGAGCACAGTCCACATTAGCTATATATAGAATATGTGACTCTTCCACTGTGGAAGTGTGGCAGAACATGTTATTCTGTGGATTGAACGTCCTGCGCATAGTGGTATCCAAGTATTTGTTGGTGCTCCACTAAACGATTACTTTTTTTTTTGAGATGGAATTTCATTCTTTTTGCCCAGGCTGGAGTGCCATGGTCTGATCTTGGCTCACTGCAACCTCTGCCTCCCAGGCTTAAGCAATTCTTCTGCCTCAGCCTCCAGAGTAGCTGGGATTACAGGTGCCTACCAGCACACTCAGCTAATTTTTTTGTATTTTTGGTAGAAACAGAGTTTCACCATGTTTGCCTGGCTGATCTTGAACTGCTGACCTCAGATGATCCGCTTACCTCGGCTTCCCAAACTATTGAGATCACAGGTGTGAGCCACTGTGCCCACCCTCCCTCTTTTTTTTTTTTTTTTTTTTTTTTTTTTGAGATGGAGTTTTGCTCCTGTTGCTCAGCTTGGAGTGCAGTGGTGCAATCTTGGATCACTGAACCTCTGCCTCCCAGGTTCAAGCGATTCTCTTGCCTCAGTCTCCCAAATAGCAGGGATTACAGGTGCGCACCACCATGCCCAGCCAATTTAGTGTTTTTAGTAGAGACAGTTTCATCCTGTTGGTCAGGCTGCTCTCCAACTCCTGACTTCAGGTGATCCACCCACCTCAGCCTCCCAAAGGTGCTGGGATTACAGGTATGAGCCGCTGTACCCAGCCCCACTAAACAATTTTACTTTAGATTCTGCATTTTGACACTTTCCTATAAAAATGTTTTCATATTTAAGATGTTGAATAGTGTTAAATTGAGAAAATGAATATGATTCTAAGTACAGCTTGAACACATTCATGTATTAGCTCTATGTGCACAGGTTTAGAAGTCTATCATTGAGTTTAACCAGTGCCATTCAAGTGAAATAATGTGAGCCACAAATATTACTTTTAATAGCCATCTTTTTTTTTTTTTTTTTTTTTGAGATGGTGTCTCGTTCTGTTGCCCAGGCTGGAGTTCAGTGGCACAATCTTGGCTTACAGCCTCCCAGATTCAAGCGATACTCCTGCCTCTGCCTCCCAGGTAGCTGGGATTACAGGCGTCTGCAACCATGCCCAGCTAATTTTTGGTTTTTTTTTTAGTAGAGACAGGGTTTTACAATGTTGGTCAGGCTGGTCTTGAATGCCTTACTCAGGTGATCTGCCCACCTTGACCTCCGAAAATGCTGGGATTACAGGTGTGAGCCACCAAGCCCTGCCAAATAGCCACATTTTAAAAAGCAAATTTTAATATTATATTTTAACTCATATCTAAAATGTTATTTTATTGTATCATCAAGACTTAAAAATTGTTGAGGGCAGCCTCAGTGGCTCACACCTCTAATCCCAGCACTTTGTCAGGCCAAAGTGGGAGGATTGCTTGGACTTAAGAGTTTGAGACCAGCCTGGGCAACATAGTGAGACCATGTCTGTATGAAAAAAAAAAAATTGTGAGATATTTTGCATTCTTTTTCTCTGGTTTGTATGCTTACAACTCATCTCAATTTAGATTTGGTATATTTCTACATGGATATATATTTTGTAATGAAAAAATAAATTTTAAAAAGGTACATTTCAAGTGATTAATAGCCACATGTGGTTAGTGGCTACCATACTGGGTGGTACTTGTCTAAACAATCTAAAGTAGCCAGTTGGCCAATATGCAGATGACTAGAAATGCTTTGAATGCAGACTACTTTCAGGAATGTGTTAAATTTTATCAAATGACTTGGGTTTGTTGTTTAAAAGATTAAATCTCACTCTTTCACCCAGGTTGGAGTGCAGTGGTGCAATTGTAGCTCACTGTAGCCTCAAACTCCTGGGCTCAAGCAACCCGTCTTCCTCAGCCTCTCAAGTAGCTGGGACTGTAGGCAAGCACCATTGCATCTGGCTGGGTTGTTTCTAAAATCTAGAGCATTCTTTAAGTATAAGTGATAATTAAATTTGTGAGTGGTCACTTGATTGTTAAAACATCCTGAGGGCTGGGCATGGTGGCTCAAACCTGTAATCCAAGCACTTTGGGAGGCTGAGGTGGGAGGATCATTTGAGGTCAGGAGTTTGAGACCGTCTGGGCAACGTAGTGAGACCCCCATCTCTACATAAACAAAAAATTAGCGGGACATGGTACCATGTTTTCTGTAGTTCTAGCTACAGGGGAGGCTGAGGTTGGAGGATTACTTGAGCCCTGTAGTTCAAGGGTGTAGTGAGCTCTGATCACGCCACTGCACTCCAGTGTGGGTGACAGAGCGAGACTGTGTGAAAAAAACAAAACAAAAAACATCCCAAGTTTGTATAGTAATATCTTGCAGGTGTTCAGAAGGACCAGACAGCCAAAATAAGGCAGTCCCTTATTATTTCAGGTACAGTCATTTTAGCTTCTTATTGGCTATTGGTTTTTTGAAGAAATAATTTTTATAGATTTATAGGATGGTGTTCACAAAGACTACTGTATTTGAATTTTTTTGTATATTTTTAGCTCTCATACATCATGTTAGGAATTATGTATTATATTTATGACCAAATTTGTTGCAGACTGCTGCAAAAACAAGTTACTGGTATGTTACACTCAACCAATCTCAAAACAAATCTGAGGGCACCAGAATATAAGTTGCACAAGGGCAGAAATCTTTTGTCTTTTGTTTTTTTTCTCATGTATGCTAAACACCTGGAAGAGTACCTACACTTAATGGGTGCACCGTAAATAATGAATGAAGGCAGACAGATGGTACAATCAGGATCCTCTTAATGCAAATTGGGACTAGTTTATTTAAAATTTTTCCTTTTTTACCTACTTTCTGATCATTATATGAAGTAGGTTGGGATCGGGCTTAAGAATATTAGCTGTGGTCAGGCCCCGTGGCACATGCCTATAATCCCAGCACTTTGGGAGGCTGAGGCAGGCAGATTCCCAGAGGTCAGGAAGTCGAGACCAGCCTGGCCAATAAGGCAAAACTCTGTCTCTACTAAAAATACAAAAATTATCTGGGCATGGTGGTGCTCACCTGTAGTCCTAGCTGCTCGGGAGGTTGAGGCAGGGGAATTGCTTGAACCCGGGAAGTGGAGGTTGCAGTGAGCTGACATTTGTGCCACTGCATTCCAGCCTGGGTGATAAGAGTGAGATTCTGACTCAGAAAAACAAAACAAAAAAAAGAGTATTAGCTGTTTGGCTAATAGGGCAAGACTGCTGTTAGAAATTGAAAGGTTGTTTGAAAGAGAGTCTTGAGAGAGTTACTGCTTTTGGATGAGCAGATTTCAGTGGTTGATTTTACCAAAGCCGTCTTGGTAGTATGAGCTCAGGAATGGATTTCTCATCAGTGATGTGGGAATTACATAGACTTGTCCCCAAAGCACAAGTTTTTAGTGGGCTGCTTCTATACTGGATATGCTACCTTTTGGTGTCATTAATTCTTTCACCACCATAAGACTTAACTCCTTTTTTTCACAGGGAATATTTTCTATTGGGAATTGGAGTCTCTGGGCTCCATGTCAGTAATCAAGTTGGTAAAGGCTGTTGTCCCTGAGAGAGGTATAATACATGTTGTCAGGATGTTTTTGCTAAGTTTTGGAAAAGTGGGTTGGTTCCACTAACCAGAGTTTAAGAAACAATTGATTAGGCTGGGTGCTATGGTTCACACCTGTATTTCCAACACTTTGGAAGGCTGAGGCAGGAGGATAGCTTGAGCTCAGGAGTTCGAGACCAGCCTGGGCAACTTAGTCAGACCACAGCTCTACAAAAAGATCTTTTAAATAAAAAAATTAGCTGGGTGTGGTGGTGCATACCTGTAGTTCCAGCTACTCAGGAGGCTGAGATGGGAGGATCACTTGAGCCCAGGATTTTGAAGCTGCAGTGAGCTATGATTGCATCATCACACTCCAGCCTGGGTGACAGAGTGAGATTCTATCTTAAACCAAAAACCCCAAAAAAACTATTCAGAGTGCTTGCTTTGGCAGCATATATACTAAAATTGGAATGATATGGAGTAGATTAGCATGGCCCCTGTGCAAGGATGACCTGCAAATTTGTGAAGTGTTTCATAGTTGTTATTATTTTTAAAAAATCTATCCAGATACACTTCAAAGAAGACGAACAGTAGGCCAGTAAGCACATAGAAAGATGTTCAGCATCACTAATAATTAGGGAAATGCAAATCAAAACCACAATGAGATGTTATTTTGTCACCGTTAGGATAGTTATAACAACAACAAAAGACAAAAACAAATTGAGGTTGTAGAGAAATTGGAAACTTGGTACATTGCTGGTAGGAATGTGAAATGGTGCAGCCACAGTGGGAAACAATATAGTAGTTTCTCAAAAACTTTAAAATGAGATTACCATATGACCTAGTAATCGCACTTCAAGTTATATCTAGAATAATTTAAATCAAAGATTCAAACAGGGCCATGTGAGGTGGCTCATGCCTGTAAATCCCAGCACTTTGGGAGGCCAGATCACTTGGGCTCAGGAGTTCAAGACCAGCTTGGGCAACATGTTGAGATCCTGTCTCTACCAAGAAACCTCCAAATATTAGCTGGATGTTGTGGAGCATGCCTGTTGTACCAACTATTTGGAAGGCCAAGGTAAGAAAATCACTTGAACCTGGGAAGCGGAGGTTGCGATGAGCTAAGATCACGCCACTGCGCTCCAGCCTGGGCAACAGAGTAAGACCCTGTCTCAAAACAAAAGATAACAATAAAAAACTCAAACAGATATTTTTTTTTCATCAGTGTTCATAGCAGCTTTATTCACAATAGCTGAAAGGTGGAAACAACTCAAGGGTTCCTCAGTGGATGAATGGATAAAAAAATGTGGTATATACATAAAATGGAATGTTACTGAGCCTTAAAAGGGAGGGAAATTCTAAAATGTTACCACATGGAGGAGCCTTGAAAATGATTTGGATACAAAAGGACAGATAATGTGTGAGGTACCTGTAATAGACAAATTAGTGGAATGGTGGTTACCAGGGCCTGGGGGATGCGGTAATGGGGAATTATTGCTTTCTGAGCAGAATTTTAGTTTGTGGGGATGAAAAAGTTCAAGAGAGGGATAGTGGTGATAGTTGCATAACAATATGAATTAATTTAATGCCACTGAATTGTACACTTGAAAATGTTTGAAATGCATGAAAAGACAAATAGTATGTGATTTCATTTATATGAGGATATCTAAAGTCAAATTCATAAAAAGAGAAAAAGTGATGATTACCAGGGGCTGGGGAAGAGGGAAATAGGAAGGTGTTTAATGAGTATAAAATAACGCATTACAGTTTTGCAAAAATGAAAAGGCTCTGGAGAGCTGTTGCACAATGGTGTGATACACTTAACACCTATTGGACTGTACACATTGAAAATGGTTAAGATGGCAAATTTAATATTATGTTTTATGCCATGTTTTAAAAAATGGTTTAGATGGTGAATGTTTTAGATATATTTTCCCCACCACCCAACAAACCCAAAAAACTGATGCTTGACCCAGCTCTCTAAAAGAACATTTGATTACAGATGGCCCCTCCTGTTCCAGGTGTTAGCTGCTGTTAACCAGTGGTTGTGAAACAAGAGGATCCTTTATGGTACTTTCCCATGCTTTAATATCACTGGTCTATACTTTTAGATATTGAAGGCAGATTTGTCTTTTTGTTGTCTGTATCTACATAGACCTTCTTGGAATGTTAGAATCATAAAATATTAGTGCAGGAATAAACCCTAAAATGAATTTTCAAAGTGGGAAAACAGACTGGTGAGGTGAAGTAACTTCCAGAAGGCCGCATGGCTAATTAGTGAAGGAGTTTTATTCCTGTTGCCCAGGCAGTGGCACGATCTTGGCTTATTGCAACCTCCACCTCCCGGATTCAAACGATCCTCCTGCCTCAGCTTCCCCAGTAGCTGGGATTGCAGGCACAAGCCACTACGCCTGGCTGATTTTTGTATTTTTAGTAGAAATGAGATTTCACCATGTTAACCAAGCTGGTCTCAAACTCATGACCTCAGATGATCTGCCCGCCTTGGCCTCTCAAAATGCTGGGATTACATGCGTGGGCCACTGCGCCCAGCCAAGAGTTTTTATTAGAATCCACAGCCAATCTCGTTCATAACCACATTGCTCATTCTGAGAATTTCATTGTTGTGTTTAAAAAAATCAATGATAGTTGTCCTACCCATCAATTTCAATTTGAAAGGTAGAGTTGCTATGGTTTTTTGTTTTTTTGGGAGGGGCAAGAATAGGGAAATAACAAGCCTTAGCACAAAATATCAAGGATTTTGTTCAGTTTACTTGTCCTTTGCTAACTTAGAGCATAATAGAGAAGAAAGAATTGTATATCATGATGCACAAGCACAGCAAAGGAAATACTGGTATTCTTATTTTGTTTGCAAAAGGGAGAGAACAATAGGAGAAATATTGGCAATCTCTTTCAACTATTAACTGTAGAAGGTTGCCCAGGCAGAGCTGTGGTAGCAGTTGTAAAGAACAGAGGAGTAGGAGCTTGTTGAGTGTTTATTTACAAAAAAGAGACCATCATTTAGCACAGAATATAAATTGTATGATTGGCTAAAGAGATTTGCATGAAAAAACTGTTTATTGAGATGGTTAAGTCATAAAGGAGGAGTTTAGTTTTTATTTTATTTGACTTTTGTAGAGACAGGGCCTTGCTATGTTGCCCAGACTGGATTCGAATTCCTGGGCTCAAGTGATCCTCCTGCCTCAGCCTCCCAAAGGGCTGGGATTATAGGTGTGAGCCACTGTGCCTGGCCTAGAATGCTGTGTTTCAAATATGACCCAGAAAACAGAGTTTCCAAGGTTGTAAAACATCAGAAAATGGAAAAACCGTTATTCTGGAGACCCAAAAAGTACATCACATCAAAATTAGAACAAAAGACAGTGTTGATTGGTTTCTTTCATATCATTAGTAATGCTTGTGTACAGTCTTTTTAAAATTGAAGTTTTCTTTTTTTGAGACAGTGTCTTGCTCTGTCGCCAGGCTGGAGTGCGGTGTCGAGATCTCGGCTCACTACAACCTCTGCCTCCCAGGTTCAATCGATTCTCCTGCCTCAGACTCCTGAGTAGCTGGGACTACGGGTGCCTGCCACCATGCCCAGCTAGTCTTTTATTTTTAGTAGAGACAGGGTTTTACCATGTTGGCTAGGATGGTCTTGACCTCTTGATCTTGTGATCTGCCCGCCTCAGCCTCCCAAAGGGCTGGGATTACAGACGTGAGCCACCATGCCCGGCCTAAATTGAAATCTTTATTAAGATAATTGTAATTTATCATGCAGTTGTGAAAGATAATACAAAGAGATCTCTTGTACACTTCGCCCAGTTTCTCCCAATGGTAACAGTTTTGGGAAACTGTAGTATAACATCACAACCAGAATATTTACATCTGTTGTAATACATTAGTCTTATTAAAATTTCCCCAGTTTTATTTTTATTCATTTGTATTTATATTAAATTTGGTACAGTTTTATTACTCATATAGGTTCATGTATCCACCACCATAGTGAGTACACAACAGTTCCAAGGAGCAAGGATCCTTCACGTTCTTTTATAATCATAGTCCCCGATATTTCTACACTCCAAACCTTGGTAACTGAAACTGTCCTCCATTTCTAAAATTTTGCCACTTTACAAATGTTATATAAATTGAATCATATAGAATGTAACCTTTTGGGATTGGCTTCCCCCCCCCCCCCCAACTCCCACTCAGCATAATTCCTTGGAGAGTAATGCAAGTTGTGTGTATCATTAGTTGTTTTTCCCTTTTCTTTCTTTCTTTTTTTTTTTGAGACAGAGTCTCAGTGTTACTCAGGCTGGAGTGCAGTGGTGCAATCTTGGCTGACTGCAACCTCTGCCTCCGGGGTTCAAGCTATTCTCCTGCTTCAGCCTCCCAAGTAGCTGGGACTACAGGCATGTGCCACGACACCTGGCTAGTTTTTTTGTATTTAGTAGAGACAGGTTTTCACTGTATTGACCAGACTGGTCTCGAACTCCTGACCTTAGGTGATCTGCCTGCCTTGGCCTCCCAAAGTGCTGGGATTACAGGTGTGAGCCACTGTGCTGGGCCCATTAGTTTGTTTTTTTAATTGTTGAGTAGTATTTAATGGTATGTACCATAGTTTGTTTAATATTCACCCCTTGAGGAACAAACATCTGGGCTGATGCCAGTTTTTAGCTAATAGGAATAAAGCTGCTACGAATATTTGTGTACAGGTTTTTGTGTGATCATAAATTTTCATTTCTCTGGAATAAACACCCAAAACTGCAGTTGATGGGTCACATAGTAATTGCATGTTTAGTTTTATAAGAAACTAACAGACTATTTCCAGAACGGCGATACCATTTTACACCCCCATCCTCAGCAGTGTATGAGTGAACTTTATCTGCATCCTCACCAGCATTTGATAATGTTACACTGTTTTGTACTTCAGTCATTCTGGTAAGTGTGTAGTGATAATCTCATGGTTTTTAATTTGCATTTCCCTGATTGCCAAAGGCGTTGAAAAGTTTTTTTATGTGCTTATTTGCCATCTTTGGAAAAATGTGTGTTCATGTTGTTGCCCATTTTCTAATTGGATTGTTTTGAAAGTTCTTTCAGCATTTAAAATCCTAGTCCCGACCAGATTAGTGGCTCATGCCTGTAATCCCAGCACTTTGGGAGGCTGAGGTGGGTGGATCACTTGAGACTAGCTTGGGCAACATGGGGAAACCCTATCTCTACAAAAAAAAAAAAAAAATTAACTGGATGTGGTGGTGCGCACCTGTAGTCCCAGGTACCTGGGAGACTTAGATGGGAGGATCAGCTGAGGACAGGGAGGTTGAGACTGCAGTGAGCTGTGATCACTCCAGCCTGGGTGACAGTGAGACTCTATCTCAAAAGAATAGAAAAATAAATAAAATTCTAGTCCTTAGTTGGATATGTGGTTTGCAAATACTTTCTTCCAGTGTGTAGCTTGTCTTTTCATTCTCTTAATAGTGTGGGGTTTAGGTTGAGGTTGACTTATTTTTTGCTTGTGGAAGAGATGTCTGTTTGCTCCAGTACCATTTATTGAATATGAAGGCCTTTCTTCCCCACCTGATTTCATGTAGTTAATCAGATGATGTAGATGTTCTCAAGGTTTCAGAGATTGTGTATTACCTGACAGGAATGAAAAATTGACTTAGTGGTTTACTCTTACCATAATTTACAGTGTGCCTTCTGAAATCTTTTTTTTTCTTTTCTTTTTTGGGATGGAGTTTTGCTCTTGTTGCCCAGGCTG
Organism: Sapajus apella; assembly: GCF_009761245.1. Taxonomy (NCBI): domain Eukaryota; kingdom Metazoa; phylum Chordata; class Mammalia; order Primates; family Cebidae; genus Sapajus; species Sapajus apella. The sequence continues at coordinate 137,377 of NW_022437198.1, forward strand.
GAGTGCAATGGTGCAATTTCGGCTCGCTGCAACCTCCACCTCCCTGGTTCAAGCGATTTTCCTGCCTCAGCCTCCCAAGTAGCTGGGATTACAGGCGCCTACCACCATGCCCAGCTAGATTTTTGTATTTTTAGTAGAGACGGGGTTTCACCATGTTGGCCAGGCTGGTCTCGAACTTCTGACCTCAGGTCTCAGCCTCCCAGAGTGCTGGGATGACAGACATGAGCCACTGCACCTGGCCTAGATGAGAATTTTAACCTTTTATAGTCTCATTCTACTCTCTGTTTCAATTCTTTCTTAAATTGGTATGCAGTGGTTACGTTAATGTGGCTGTGTAAATATTCCATTTAGTCAAGTAGTCTACTATATTTGTTTTCTTCTGAAGTTAAAAATTCTCATTTGATTAATTTCAATCTTCCTGTGTACTCCAGCAACCTCTCAGAATGAATTTCCACATAGCCAAACCATCAGAGAAATAATCTTTTGGTTTTTATTGTTTTCCTGGACACCTCTCTACTAGATATTTTCCTCTGTCCTGATTCAGTAATGGACCGCTTATTAATTATGCCTATTTCTCAATTATTGCCTTGGAAATTTTGTAAGTTTCTCTCCTGTATGTGATACCTTATTTATTTTATTTTATTTTTTTGCAATACCTTTCTTTGTTGGTTTTCTGCTTTTGAGCGTATCATTCTGTCGTAGTTTCTTGCTAAAAGGGTATATGGTAAAGGAAATTTTTTGAGGCTTTCCATGTTCAACAATGTCTTCATTATTTCCTTTACACTCAGTTGAGTGTTTGACAAGGCATAGAGTTCTAGGTTGAAAACAGTTTTCCCATAAGACTTTGAAAGCATCACTCCATTGTCTTCCAGTTGCTGATAGTTCTGATACTATTCTGATTCTTTATCCTTTATCAGTAGGATAATTATTTGTTTATAGCAGCCTAGTTTGTCTCTGGAAGATTGCTAATTTTTTAAATTCTTAGTTTAAAAAATTTATAATCATGTACCTTGTTGGGTGGGGCTTTTTCTGTTGTTCTGGGTACTTGGTGGCCCTTTCCACTTCCAACTTTGTTAATTTATTCTACTGCCTGGGAGATTTCTTTGACTTTATCGTTTTACCTTTATATTGAAAGTTTTATTTCAGCTGTCTTATTTTTTAATTTCTAGTTGTTTTTTCTTGTCTATTCCTTACTTTTTTTTTTTTTTTTTTTTTTTTTTTTTTTTTGAGACAGGGTTTTTTTCACTCTGTCACCCAGGTTTGTGACAACCTTACTCTAGCCTCAACCTCCTAGGCCCAAGCAATCCTCCCACTTCAGCCTCCTGAGTGGTTGGGACCACAGGTGCACACCACCACGCCTGGCTAATATTTTCTGTTTTTTTTTGTTGTTGTTGTTGTTGTTGTTTGTTTGTTTGTTTTTGTATACATGGGTCTCATTTTGTCTCCTGGGCTCAAGCGATTGTCCCACGTCAACTTCCCAAAGTGTTGAGATTACAGGTATGGTCCTTGTGCCTGGTCCTTAAAATTTTTTTGTTTGATTTTTTTTTTTTTAGAGGCAGAGTCTTGTTCTGTCGCCCAGGCTAGAGTGCAGTGGCGTGATCATCGCTCTCTGCATCCTCAACCTCCTGGGCTAAAGTGATCTTCCTGCCGTGGCCTCCCAAGTAGCTAGGACTACAGGCATGTGCCGCTGCATCTGATTAATTTTCAGATTTTCTGTAGAGACTGAGCCTCACTGTGTTGTCCTGGCTGATCTTAACTCCTGGGCTCAGTTGATCCTCCTACCTTGGCCTCCTGAAGTGCTGGGATTTTAAGTGTGAGCCACCATGCCTAGCATAAGTTTGTTTTTTAAAATTCTTGATTTTTGGATATAGTATTTTATCTTCTCGGAGGATAGCTTGTTTGATGTTTTCTTCCCTTTCTTGCTTTATCTTCCCTTCAAGTTTTCCCTTTTTGCCCCCCCCCTTGTTTTATTGTATATTTTATTTTGGACCCTTCTTCAAATGATTGTTGATTTCAGGCTGCACATACATAATTAGGAATGAGTTATTTAAAAGATGTTTACAGCAGGACTTGGTGAGTTATGCCTGTAATCCTAGCACTTTGGGAGGCTGAGACAAGAGAATTGCTTGAGCCTAGGAGTTAGAGACCAGCCTGGGCAAAATAGGGAGATCTCCATCTCTACAAAAAATTTTTTTAAAAAATTAGCTGGTCATGGTGGTTCATGCCTGTAGTCCCAGCTAATTGGGAGGCAGACATGGGCAGATTTCTTGAGCCCGGGAGGTTGAGGCAGTAGTGACCCATGATCACACCACTGTACTCCAGACTGGGCAACAGAGGGAGACCCAGTCTCAAAAAAAAGTAAAGATGTTTTCAAGGTCTGTAAACATGGGCAGGGCTTTTCACCGGTGGGCTCTATTACAAGATGATGGAATAGTGAGTCTTTTTTTTTTTTTTTTTCCACTGAGAGATTCCAAGCATTAGTGTCTGTTGGTCTTGTTTCTGGAGCTATTCTGTTTCTCTTTTTTTGTATATTTTTTAATTTTTATTTATTTATTTATTTATTTTGCACAACACACAGCAGGAACCATTCTGTTTCTCTAGAGAAAGACTCATCACCTGCCTCAGATGTGGGGAGGAGAATGTCAGTTTGCCTGCCTGCTTTCTTGAATCTGAGCAGCTAAAGGAACTTGGGTGGGCAGGTGTAGGGTTAACTTTAGTTTCATTATACACATTTGTATTTAATCTCCTTATTTTTTCAAATGTCTCTGTTTCTAATCTCATTCCCATACTCCATTTAGCCTGGTGTTCCTGAGTGTATCTGTTGCAGATATTCTAGAGAATGAACCTTTAGATGCCTACTTGGCCTTGAGGGATGATAATATCTGGGTATGTGAGATGGAAGCTATGTGTTGGGTGTCCTTAATATAGGGCCCTCACTTTCTGCCTTGGAGTGTGATATGTCTTATTGCTAAACCTTCCCAAATGAATTGACTTTTCCTCTTTGGTATCTTCTTCAGTGGGCCTTGAAGTCATAAGCTTCTTTGTCTTCATTTACTGTGGTTGCAGTTGCAATGTCTATTCACAGAAATGGAGGAAAAGTTTATATTTCTTGTTTTCTCTATGTTGGTGTGACTCTGGAGAGAAGGGGGCAGAAAGATCTTTCTCTACTATCTCAGCTGGAAGTTGAGATAATTTTTTGACTTCAAATGATTTTTGACTCTTCTTTTTTTTTTTTTTTTAAACTCATAACATGTAGTAGAGTTAGGGGTGAATGATATTTTGCTACTGTTTTTGTAAATATCCAGTCCTTCAAAATAATGAGATTTTTGTTATTTAAGATAGTGGAATGTAGTATTGATTCCAAGTAGTTCCACTGCTATCCAGATCAGTGACATTTAAAGGAGACAGCTTTAATTTAGATGGGTAATTCTTAGCTGATTTGTTTGGGGGGAAATGGAGTATTTTTGCTTTTTGAACAAAGTAGAACTGTAGTCTTAAATGTCAATCTTATGCTCTTGATGGATACTATTTTATGGAATACTGAACAGCAGGTGATTCAGCAAATTCATAATCTAGTAGAGGATTTCAGTGGGTCCCATATATCATAGCACTTAGCATTGAATAATAAGGTATCATTTTGATTTTTTTGCTGATTTGAAACGTGCTGGTAAATATTTGTGCTTACAAAGTGGGAGTATTGTTAGTCTACCTCTTTATATATTTTTAGTCTTACGTAAATACTTTTGCTGTCCTTAAATTAGATATTAATGGATACGTTTATTTTTTTAATCCAAGGAAATATTTTTTAAAATATTTTTTAAATTTTCTACTTCAGTTTTCTGTGGAATGTATATATATTTTGAGACAGTGTCTCACTCTGTCAGCCAGGCTGGAGTGCAGTGGTGTGATCTCAGCTCACTGCAGCCTCCACCACCCAGGTTCAAGCAATTCTCCTGTCTCAGTTTCCTGAGTAGCTGGGGATTATAGGCACCTGCCACAATATTTATTTATTATTATAAATAAATAGAGTTCATATCCAGATCTCGGTTTCTTTTTTTTTCTTCTTCTTCTTTTTTTGATAAGTTGTTTCACTCTTGTTGCCCAGGCTGGAATTCAATGGTGTGATCTTGGCACACTGCAACCTCCACCTCCTGGGTTCAAGCAATTCTCCCGCCTCAGCTTCCTGAGTAGCTGGGACTACAGGCATAAGCCACCCACACCCGACTAATTTTCATATTTTTGGTAGAGACAGGGTTTCACCATGTTGGCCAGGATGATCTTGATCTCCTGACCTTGTGATCTGCCTGCCTCAGCCTCCCAAAGTACTGGGATTATAGGCATGAGCCACCATGCCCAGCCCTTTTTTTTTTAAGATGTAGAATTTTAAACACCCAGTTTAGTAAGACTACATTTATCTAGAGAGTAGTCTTTTATCAATTTCTGACTACAATCCGGACTCAAACAAGGTGTATTTTCACGTATTCCCTAAATTACTTATTGTTTTTCTTGAGACAGAGTCTTGGTCTGTCATCCTGGCTAGAGTGTGGTGGTATGATCATATAGCTCACTGTAATCCTGAATTCTTGGGCTCAAGCAGTCCTCCCCATCAGCCTCCTGAGTAGCTAGGACTGCAGGCTCATGCCACTACACACAGCTCCGTTTTTTATTTTTTGTAGAGGTAAGTTTTGTAATGTTGCCCAAGTTGGTGTCGAACCCCTGGCCTCAAGCGATCCTCGTGTCTCCTAAATTGCTGGGATTACAGGTGTGAGCCACTGAGCCTGGCCCTAAAAACTGTGTGGCGCCAACTATGAAGGACTTTGTATGATCTTACAATAAGCTTGTACCTTGCTGTATAGAGGTGTCATGAGTGGCAACGTAGCTCTATGCCACATATTTCTGGTACTACCACTGGCTGGGCCAACTGGTAACATTAACTTAGGGAATGAATATGCAAGAAGGAGCAGATCTCAGAGGCATGATATTCCATGTTGTGAAGTGCTTGTAGGATATTTAGGTTAACGTGTCCAGTAGATGTTTGTATGCTATGTCTGGGAGGTAAGGAGTGGAATCTAGTCTTGAGAAATAAGTACTTAAAGTCATAGTGGCTTCAATGAGCATGGAGTAAGAAGACCTCCAAAAACTAAGGAAGCTGGGCACATTGGTGGGTGCCTGTAGTCCCAGCTACCGGAGACTGAGGCAGGATTGTTTGAGCCCAGGAGTTTGAGCTAGCATCACACACAGTTGTGCCTATGAATAGTCGTTGGACTCCAGCCTGGGCAACAACAGTCAGACAGTCTCTAAAAAAAAAAAAACTGTAAGGAATACCAATATTTAAGGTATAGACAGGATGGGAATCTAGCAAGGAAATTAAGAAGCAGTGGCTAGAGTGGTTGGGGTGATGGTGTAGAGAAAAAGGCCATGGATTAATTGAAATTTGTTTTGTCCCTTGTTTGATTAAAGGCAAGTTTTATTTTTTTTTGAGACGGAGTCTTGCTCTGTCGCCAAGCCTGGAGTGCAATAGCGCAATCTTGGCTCACTGCAACCTCTGCCTCCTGAGTTCAAGCAATTCTCTCACTTCTGCCTCCCAGGTAGCTTGGATTACAGGCACACGCTACCATGCCCAACTAATTTTTGTATTTTTTTTTTTTTTTTTTTTTTTTTTTTGAGATGAAGTCTCACTGTCGCCAGGCACAATCTCGGCCCACTGCAACCTCTGCCTCCCGGGTTCAAGCGATTCTCCTCTCTCAGCCTCCCGAGTAGCTGGGATTACAGGCATGCACCACCACGCCCAGCTAATTTTTGTATTTTTAGTAGAGAAAGGTTTCACCATGTTGGCCAGGCTGGTTTCGAACTCCTGATCTCAGGTGATCTACTGGCTTCAGCCTCCCAAAGTGCTGGGATTACAGGTGTGAGCCACCACGCCCAGCTAAGAACAAAAATTATTTAATATCTGTTTCCAGTGATCTCTAAATCATAGACCACATTTAACAGTTATGTGTATCTTAAATACAGTTCTTTGTATATAGTAGGTGCTATATAAATTCATGTTTTAGCATGAAGTATTGTACTAATTGCTTGTTTGCTTTACCATTTTGGAAATCTGTACTTGATCATTAACAATGTTCTTTTTGTTTAGGTGCTCTAACAAACTTAAAGTTCGAGATGCAGTATATTTTCGTTTTGCTAATGCCTTCATTCATTTGAATATTTGAATAGCCCAGGAGGTGCTAGATATTGGGGATATGACAGTGAAGTTCTTCTCCTATGAATTTTTTTTTTTTTTTAAGATGGAGTCTTGCTCTGTTGGCCAGGCTAGAGTGCAGTATCCTGATCTTGGCTCACTGCAATCTCCACCTCCCAGGTTCAAATGATTCTCCTGCCTCAGCGTCCCGGGTAACTGGGATTACAGGCACCCACCACCATGCCTGGCCAAATTTTTGTATTTTTAGTAGAGATGGGGTTTCACAATTTTGGCCAGGCTGGTCTCGAACTCCTGACCTTGTGATCCACCCACTTTGGCCTCGCAAAATATTCGGATTATAGGCGTGAGCCACTGTGCCAGGCCATGAAATTTTAGTCTAGTGGGAGAGACAGGTGTATCAAATAAACACAAGCAACATACAAGAATAGAATTCTAGCATTTAGTGGCATAAGCAAGCATACATTAGAATAAACCCTTAGTTTAGAGATTTTGTTTTTTAACCAAAATGCAACATTTGAGAAGGATATAGTAAGTAAATGTTTCAGAAATTTGTTGGGGCAAAAATTGTGAGTATTTTGGTATTAAAATTATCAGAAGTACTCAACAAATTAAAAATAGAATTACCTTATGATCCAACAATCCCACTGCCAGGTATATATTCCAAAGAACTGAAAGCAAGGTTTTGAGATCTTTGCATAACCGTGTTTATAACAGCACTATTCATAATAGCCAAGAGGTGGAAACAACTTAGCTGTCCATTGATGGCTATCAGGATCTGGGGGAGGGAAGGGATGAAGGGGAGTTATTAACGGGTATGGAGTTTCAGTTCTGCAAGATGAAAAGTTCTGGAGTTATATTTCACAAAATTGAAAATTAAACACTAAACTGTACAGTTAAAAATTGTTAACGTAAATTTTAACAATTTTGATGTGTTTTAAATTGTTTTTTAAATAAATATAAAATAAAATATTATCACAATAAAAATATTGAAATATTATCATAACTAGGTTGGGATGGCATAGCATAGTTCAGGCCATACCATCATGGTCGTGTTCTAAGTATACATAATAATAGCTAGAATTGGGGGTAGAGGCACATTACTTATAATGACAGTCTTTTCTAAATCCTCCTTAATTGGCAAGTTTGAAGAAGCTTGTTTGGATTTAGAATTTGAATTCATGTGAATGCTGTGAATTCACATGAAAGAGAAAGATACTATAGAACAACTGCTGTGTACCTGGCACTGTGTGAAGTACTTTTATATGGATTACTCTATTTTATTTTGTTTTCACAGTAGTTCTCTGAGGAAAATTGTATATCCTTATTTTGCCAATGAGAAGATTTTGGATTAGAAACATTAGGTATTATGTCAAAGAAGGTTATATAGCTAATAGTAAGTGGTAGAACTGGAATTGCTAACCCAGGTCTGTCAGACTCCAAAACTCCTGTTCTTTCTATCACATTATGCCAGAGAAGCTGTAGAGTTTTTTGTTGTTTGTTTTAGAGTAAAACTAGTTTAAAAAACACAACAATAAAATATCTGCTGGCCAGACTTGAATGTCTGGCATGAGGGCTATAGAGCTGCCATTTTGTGACTTGAAAAAAACTTCATTGAAAAAAGTCTTCTAGACCTTTAGTTACGTATAATTTTGGGAGCGGTTATAGACAGACTAGATGTAGCTTCTTTGTATACAAAAACTTCATTTGCTTTTTTAAAAATAAAGGTTGAAAGAGCTGATAGTTGAGGGTTTTTGTTTGTTTGTTTGTTTTTTCATTTATCTCTTTTTCTTTTTTTGAGACAGGGTCTGTCCCTGTCACCCAGGCTGTATTGCAGTGTTGCCATCTCTGCTAACTGCAACCTCTGCCTCCCGGGCTTAAGCTCTCCTTCTACCTCAGCGCCCCCATGTAGCTTGGACTACAGGCTCACACCACCAGTCCCAGCTAATTTTTTGTGATTTTGTAGAGACAGGATTTTATCATGTTGCCCAGGCTGGTGTTGAACCACCTGAGCTTAAGTAATCCACCTGCCCGTGTTTCCCCAAAGTGCTGTGATTACAGGTGTGAGCCATTGTGCCTGGTCCTTTTTTCTTGAAAGACAGGCTCTTGCCCTGTCACCCAGACTAGAGTACAGTGGCACAGTAATAGCCCACCACAGCCGTGATCTTGTTGGCTGCCCAAGTAGCTAGTATTACAGGTGTGTGCCAGTATGCCTGGCTAATGAAAAAAAATTTTTTTTGTGTGGAAACAGGTCTCATTAGGTTTCTTTCCCAAGCTGGTCACGAACTCCTACCCTCCATTAATTCTCCTGCCTTGGCTTCCCAAAGTGTTGAGATTATAGGCATCAGCCATTGTCCGCAGCCTTATTTGTCTCTCTTAATGGTAATTTTAAGCAGCCATCTCTCTTCACTTCATATCTGCTCACCAGCCCCCCTGTTACTTTTGAGACAAGGTGTCATGCTGTCACTCAGGCTGGAGTGCAGTGCTACGATTTTGGGTCACTGCAGCCTTGACCTGGGCTCAAGTGCTCCTCCTGGCTCAGCCTCCAGTGTAGGTGGGACTGCAGGTGCATGCCACCACACCTGGCTAATTTTTTTTATACAGACAGGGTCTCACTTTGTTGCCCAGGCTAAATATCATGTCCCTTAAAAGGAACCTGCTAAAACAGCAAAATCTCTTACCATGAACAGTTGATGGTTCTAGGAGCTTGCAGAAAAGGGGTAGAAGTGAGGTTTCTGTATGTGATGTCTTTTTTGGTTCAGAATAATTTTTTTTTTTTGTGATAAGTTACTCTAGTAAGGGTAACTTCCCATAATAGGCAATAATATGTACATTTAAAAAAAATTATATTTATTTAAAATTAAACATTAAGCCGGGCGCGGTGGCTCAAGCCTGTAATCCCAGCACTTTGGGAGGCCGAGGCGGGTGGATCACGAGGTCAAGAGATCGAGACATCCTGGTCAACATGGTGAAACCCCGTCTCTACTAAAAATACAAAAAATCAGCTGGGCATGGTGGTGCGTCCCTGTAATCCCAGCTACTCAGGAGGCTGAGGCAGGAGAATTGCCTGAACCTAGGAGGTGGAGGTTGCGGTGAGCCGAGATCGCGCCATTGCACTCCAGCCTGGGTAACAAGAGCGAAACTCCGTCTCAAAAAAAAAAAAAAAAAAAATTAAACATTAAAAAGTAGTGCCTGTTTAGAAACATAGTAATAGATCATATAGCATTGAAAGCATAAATACTGTAATTTTCCTTCTTTGTAGCCCATCCTCTGCGCCATAGCCTTAGTATAATTTTGGCGGCAATACTTTTTCCGATGGATCTATGTATTATGATGCCTTTATTTGGAAGTGACAGTCCATCCCTTCCCCTCAAAAAAAAAAAACCCAAAACTATAAAACTGCAGCCAGGCTCGGTGGCTCACGCCTGTAATCCCAGCCCTTTGGGAGGCTGAGGCAGGCAGATCGCTAGAGGCCAGGAGCTTGAGACCAGTGTGGTTAACACGGTAGGACCCTGTCTCTGCTAAAAATACAAAAATGCCCTTTCGGCCGGAACTGCCATCTTCCAGTAATTCGTCAAAATGATGAACACAAAGGGAAAGAGGAGAGGCGCTCGATATATGTTCTCTAGGCCTTTTAGAAAACATGGAGTTGTTCCTTTGGCCACATATATGCAAATCTATAAGAAAAGGGATATTGTAGACATCAAGGGAATGGGTACTGTTCAAAAAAAGGAATTCCCCTCAAATGTTATCATGGTAAAACTGGAAGAGTCTACAGTGTTACCCGGCATGCTGTTGCCATTGTTGTAAACAAACAAGTTAAGGGCGAGATTCTTGCCAAAAGAATCTGCGTATTAAGCACATGAAGCACTCTAAGAACTGAGATAGCTTCCTGAAACGTATGAAGGAAGATGATCAGAAAAAGAAAGAATTCAAAGAGAAAGGTACCTGGGTTCAGCTAAAGCACCATCCTGCTCCATCCAGAGATGCACACTTTGTGAGAACCAAGGGGAAGGAGCCTGAACAGCTGGAACTATTCCCTATGAATTCATGGCATAATAGGTGTTTAAAAAAAAAAAAAAAAAGACCTCTGGACTTAAAAAAATATATATACAAAAATAAGCTGGGCATAGTGGCACAAACCTGTAATCTCAGCTACTCTGGAGGTTGAGGCATGAGAATTGCTTGAACCATGGAGGCGGAGATTGCAGTGAGCTGAGATCACGCTGCTGCACTCTAGCCTGGGCAACAGAGTGAGACTCTGTCTCAAAAGTAAATTAATTTTTAAAAAGCCCCTTCAAACTGACTTAACAATTAACATCAAAAAGTTTAAAGAACTTGAACTTTCTAAAGGAGTGCCACTTCTAGGGTTAGTTTGTTGAGCAACCTCATCAAGAATCTAAGTTATCCTGGCCAGGCGCAGTGCTTCATGCCTGTAATCCCAGCACTCTGGGAGGCCGAGGCAGACGGATCACCTGAGGTCAGGAGTTCGAGACCAGGTTGGCCAATGTGGTGAAACCCTGTCTCTACTAAAAATACAAAAATTAGCTAGTCCTGGTGGCAGGTACCTGTAATCCCAGTTACTTGGGAGGCTGAGGTAGGAGAATCATTTGAATCTGGGAGGCAAAGGTTTTAGTGAGCCAAGATCACACCATTGCACTTCAGCCTGGGCAATAAGAGTGAAACTCCATTTCAAGAAAAAAAAATTAAATTATCTTTAAAATCTAACGGTCAATCTGTTAGACTGTCCTCACGCTGGCCAGCTTATGGAGATAGCCTTGGCAGTTTTAGACTAGAGTCATATTGAACAGATCATCTGAGAGAAGAGGAACCATCTCTTCCTCGTGTCCCTTTTCCCTTTCAGCTTTTTATTTTGAAAGGTTTCATACCTACTGACACTCTGGAAGAACTGTGCAATTGAACATATACCCTTCATGTGGATTTTCTCATTATTACCATTTTATTGCATTTGCTTACTCACATTCTTTGTGTGTGTGATTTTTCTTTTGCTAAACCATTTGAAAATTTGAAAAGTAAGCTGCAGATGTCATGACACTTTGTCTCTAAATACTTCAGCATGTACCTATTCAAAACAAGAACATTTTCTTGCATAAGAACAGTATCATTACATACAAAAAGTTTAATATTAGGAAGTAATATTACATACTTTATAATCCTTATTCAAGCTTCCTCAACCTTTTTGCATTTTGGGAAGTGGTGGTGGTAGTGGTAAAGTGTCTAGAGTCCAATTCAGGATCATGCATTGAATTTAATTGCGTTATCTCTTTATATTCCTTAATCTAGAACAAATCCAATCATGACATTGACATTTTTGGATGAGTCTTAATAGAATGTTTCACAATTTGTTTTTTCACCATTAGATTCAAATTAAACATTTTGGCAAAAATAACTGCATAGGTTTTTTTGTTTGTTTTTTTGAGAGACAAAGTCTTACTCTGTCGCCCAGGCTGGAGTGTGATGGGGCGATCTCAACTCGCTGCAACCTCCGCTTCCCAGGTTCAAGCGATTATCCTGCTTTAGCTTCTGAAGTAGCCAGGACTACAGGCATGGGCCACTATGCCCAGCTAATTTTTGTATTTTTTAGTAGAGATGGGATTTCACTATGTATTGGCCAGGCTAGTCTCGAACTCCTGACCTCAGCTGATCCGCCTGCCTTGGCGGTAATGTCTTTCTCAGTTAATCCCAGTAGTAGGTGGTTAATGTCATTTTGTTCAATTTTTGGAGATATTAAATTTGAGCCTTCCGATAGGATATAGTCTGCCGTATTTCTTCATTGAAGATACTCTTCCCCTTTGTAATTAATAAATAATAAGGAGGGCCAAATCCTATTATAAAGCCAAGGATGTGGGCCAGCCATGGTGGCTCATGCCTGTAATCCCAGCACTTTGGGAGGCCGAGGCGGGTGGATCATGAGGTCAGGAGTTCAAGACCAGCCTGGCCAAGATGGTGAAACCCTGTCTCTACTAAAACTACAAAAATTAGCCAGGCATGGTGACAGGCACCTGTAATCCCAGCTACTCAGGAGGCTGAGGCAGGAGAATCACTTGAACCCAGTGGCAGAGGTTGCAGTGAGTTGAGATTGTACCGCTGCACTCTAGCCTGGGTGATAGAGTGAGTCTCTGTCTCAAAAAAAAAGCTTGTTACCATTGTAGGACACTTAAGTTTATTTATGAAGTAGTTCTGCAAAGGCTCAAACATTTCCAAAAATATCATTGATGACATGTAACAAAAATCACATGCTGCTATTCATATGTATTTAATATGTAAATCATCATCTTGATCACAGATTTTATAGTTCAGTTACTATGTATATCTATACATTTCCACATCTACAGCATATCTTTCAGTTGGTAAAATATTATAGCCTTTTTGCATGTAGTTATGAGTAATGTATTCCATAATCATTTCAAGTTTTTTTTTTATCCCTTTTTTGGCTTAGTGGGAATATTGTTTTTACCATGACAGTCTGCTTAACTAATATTTGTGTTCTCAATGTCACTAAAACAAAATTTTATCTTCAGTGTTACGTATTTTTAAACAGAATTTACAACATACACAGTAATATGATATGTTTTACTTTTAACAGAGTTAACTTTCGAAAGCTTTATTTTGATCTCATGAATTGGATGAAGGAAATCAAGCAGTTAATGTGATGATGTTTTTTACTGTGGAAGAGATCTCATGATAGTGATAAACTTACATCGTTTCTCTCTGGGAATTTCTGCTAGTGAAGCCAACATGAACAGCTAACTGATTTTTTTTTTCCAGTAGACAAGAAAACTTGGACTTGAAAAAATAATTAATTTAGAAGAACAGCCATTGGATCTAATGACAAGTTCTGTTTCACAGAATGTTTTTTAAAAGCATCTTTTGCAGCTGCATATATTGTCATTTTCAGACACAGTCTTACAATAACTGCTTATTGCCTTTGAATTAAATGTTGATCGTGTTAGTCTTTTCTAATGCTGCTATAAAGAAATACCAAAGAATGGGTAATTTATAATTGAGTTTAATAAAAACTCAATTCCGCATGGCTGGGGAGGCCTCAGGAAACTTACAGTCATGGTGGAAGGCACCTCTTCACAGACTGGCAGGAGAGAGAGTGAGAGATGAGTAAAGGGGGAAGCCCCTTATAAAACTGTCAGATCTTGTAAGAACTCGCTATCACGAGAACAGCGTGGAGGTAACCTCTCCTATGCTTCAATTACCTCCCTTCGGGTCCCTCCCTTGACATGTGGGGATTATGGGAACTACAGTTCAAGATGAGATTTGGGTGGAGACACAGCCAAACCATATCATCAATTTTTTTTTTTTTTGGAGACAGGGTCTTGCTCTCTTGTTCAGGCTGGAGTGCAGTGGCACGATCATGGCTCACTGCTGCCTCAACCTCCCAGGCCCAAAGGATCATCCCAGCTCAGCCTCCCAAATAGCTGGGACTGCAGGCGCATGCCACCACACCTGGCTAGTTTTTGTATTTTTAGTAGAGAAGGGGTTTCTCCATGTTGGCCAGGCTGGTCTCAAACTCCTGACCTCAGGTGATTCACCTGCCTTGGCTTCCCAAAGTGCTGGGATTATAGGTGCAAGCCACCTCTTGGGGCTAATTTTTATATTTTTTGTAGAGATGGGGGTCTCCCTGTGTTGCCCAAGCTTGTCTCAAACTCCTGGGCTCAAGTGATCCTCCTGTCTCAGCCTTCCGAAGTGCCGGATTTACAAGTGTGGACCACCTCACCTGGCCAAATGTTGATGCTGCTTCAGATTTTCTGCTAGAAGTCATTGTTACCACTTTATGCTTGAGTGCATTGCTATCTAAAGAGCTTATTTCAAAATACATAGATTAGTTTTAGATATATACTGTATAACAATGAAAAGGTCATTGTAGCAAAAGATTTTTAAACTATATCTGTATTCTCTATGAAAGAACCACTCATACACATTTCCCATGTATATATTTTTTCCATGTTTTCTAGTTATTCTCACTGAAAGTGTTCTGATGCTTCTTGTTGGTTGAGGAATTGGCCATTGCACAGATATTGGGTGGGGCAGCAGCATCAAACATTCTCCCTAGCAACTCTCAAGACCAGAGGGAGGGAGTTAGCTGCCTGTTACCATACTTGACATTGACTTGCTGTCCTAAAAAGGAAAATGTTCGTTGTTTTAAATTTGTAAAGGGTTGAGAAAAGAGGCAGACTACCACTACTCATCTTTTTAAATTTAATCATGTTAAAAAATGATAGCTGTTTACAGTGTACATCTCACATGACTACTGTGTAAGACCTTGTCAGAAGTTAGGAATACCAATTCAGTGTCTATGAAACCATCAGTACTTATTTTAATGCAACTCTGTTGAAAATGTAAAGTCGGCCGGGCGCGGTGGCTCAAGCCTGTAATCCCAGCACTGTGGGAGGCCGAGGCGGGTGGATCACGAGGTCAAGAGATCGAGACCATCCTGGTCAACATGGTGAAACCCTGTCTCTACTAAAAATACAAAAAAATTAGCTGGGCATGGTGGCGCGTGCCTGTAATCCCAGCTACTCAGGAGGCTGAGGCAGGAGAATTGCCTGAACCCAGGAGGCGGAGGTTGCGGTGAGCCGAGATCGCGCCATTGCACTCCAGCTTGGGTAACAAGAGCGAAACTCCGTCTCACAAAAAAAAAAAAAAAAAGAAAATGTAAAGTCTAAGACAGTAGATTTGTACATGATGTTGGGAAACACCAATCAAATGAAGACTTGTAGTCAGATAGACTTATAAGCACCATACCTGCAGCAGAGTTTGCTGGGGGGTGATATGTTCATCAAATAAACAGAACCGCCAAACCAGAGTAGTTCTCTAGTTAGTGAAATCAGAACAAACAGGTTATTAATCTATTTCAGGGGATGGTCAGGTGGCTTAGAGAATGCTGTCCTGGGGAAATGACATTTATACTGCTATACGAGATATGATTAGAAGTTAGGTAGAACAACAGCATTCCAGGCAGAGGAAATGGGCATCAAAAGGTCCTTGGTAAAGGAGCTTATTGAGTTCAAAGAACTGAAAGATGATCTGTGTTGCAAATGTGACTTGTGAGGCTAGCAGAAATGATAGATGTTGAAGAGGTGGGTGTGAGCCAGATTGTGCAGAGCCTGGTAGTCCATGCTGAGGATTTGAATTCCATGGAAGGTTTGAGGAGGGATGTGACAGGGTAGGATTCAATTTTTAAAAGATGATTGGCCCAGAAAATGTGGAAAATGGATTGGAGTTGGAATTTTCTAATTAAAGACTTAACAAAGATTTAAACTCTTATTGTCCATTATTTAATGTTTAAGGATTATGAGTGATTAAATGTGAAAATACCCATCAGTGACTGTGACAGTGAGCCTCTAATTTTTTTTTTTAGGTGATCATTTTAGTGCTAATCACATGAGGCAGAATTTTGAGCTAGGAGACAGAGTTCTAACCATAGTAATTTGGTTTGTGAGCTTGAGCAAGTCATTTAAACTCTGAGCCTTTTTCTTTATCTGTAAATTGAGCATGTTTGAGAAATGTGTGCTTAACTTTAATTGTGTTAATCGCTTAACTTTAGTTAACATATGGGCTGAGTGTTGCTGAGTCATTTTCCCTGACGTTGTGGGCAAGGCTTAATTAAAACCAACTAAGCAAACTTAGTGACACCTTGTGCCTCTTCTGTAGAAGTCAGAGGAAAGAGTTGTTTCAAAAATGTTTCATTTATTGTTTTCATGCAGATTATCTCTTCATGGAGGAGAGAATACAGTACATGATAGCTCACGCATAAGCTCAGTACATGGTAACTGATGCACTGCCTTCCATTTTAGTGGCAGTTTGAATTTAAGAATTTCTAATTTGCCTTAAGCCTCTCTGTGATCTCTCACATATAAATGTATTTTTAATTTCAACCAATAATTACTTTTTAAATACCTAATATAGCCTCTTTGCCTTCTGAACAGCACTGAGATGCTTTAAAATTTTTATACCCAAAAGGTTGGCTTTAGTAGGGTGGTATTATTCATTTCTGCAGTAGAACCATTATTGAGGCTAGTGGTCTCATCAGCATTAGCAGGCCCTTGGCTAGTCGCACAGTAAAACTACCTGTTTCCCTCTAGTAAAAAAGATAACCCCAACTGTTTTAGGATTAATGCTGAGTCATTGAGTTCTTTGGGATTTACAGATTTTTGTTTTTCTATAATTTATACTTTTTGAGGCATATCTTGAGGATAATAGAAGGGCATTTAAAAAACTTCAACTGCTCAGATACTTTTTTTTTTTTGAGACAGGGTCTCTGTTGCCCAGGCTGGAGTGCAGTAGCACTCCAGTAGATCTTGGCTCACGGCAACCTCTGCCTCCTAGGTTTAAGTGATTCTTCTGCCTCAGCCTCCCGAGTAGCTGGGACTACAGACATGTGCCACCATACCTGGCTCATTTTTGTATTTTTAGTAGAGATGAGGTTTCGCAATGTTGGGCAAGCTGGTCTCAAACTCCTGACCTCAAGTGATATGCCCTGCTTTGCTTCCCAAAGTTCTCGGATTACAGGCGTGAGCCACCATACCTGGCCTCAGATACTTTTGGTAATAATCTTGGTTTCGGCAGAGCTGTGTGTGTGTCAGTCTTAGGTTTATATTCACTCTGCATTGTGTGTTGTATTGAGCTAAATGGATGTGCAGCTACACAGATGCTTCTAGAGGTCCTTGGACTCGAAGTTATGCATCCTTGGCTTTATCACAGGATTTGGCCTTCTTGGGCTCAGTGTTTCAGAGTAGAGAATTTGCTTTTGGCTCTTCTAGGAAGTGCACAAATCAGAACTTGCTGCACGAGGATAGGCTTGGGAGTTGAAAAGGAAATGATGGGAAAAGACTAGAGTAAATCAAGTAATTGTGTGATTTGAGTGAAGTAGTGAGCCGAGATCGCGCCATTGCACTCCAGCCTGGGCAACAAGAGCAAAACTTTGTTTCAAAAAAAGGAAAAGAAAAGAAATGAGAAGAGTAAGTACAGTGCTAAGAGCACCAGGTAGTAGATAGTTATAGTTGGCTGTGAACACTGCATAAATAAGAAAGGACTCCACAATTACCTTCCAATCCTAGTCTGGTTGCCATATTACGCTAGTAAAGGGAAGGAAAAGTACAGAAGGGAATGGGTAGAGCTAAAGTGTTATGAAAGCTAAAAATGGATGTAGGTAAGATTTGATCAAATAGAATTGGAGGGTTTCTAGGCAGTTGATCAATATGAATAAAGGGAGATTACAGTGGGTAAATTGATTACAGTTTAGAGGAGGTTATATATTTTAGAGCAATGAGAAATCAGGTTGAATATGCAGACCAGGGGCAGTTTATGTTGAGTGCTGTGAAAAACTGGCAAAGGAATTTGGAATTTGTCTAGTAGAAGCTTCAGCAAGATTGATGTGCTAAAAGGCGTCTTATATTAGGAAGATCAGCATGGTGAGAAAATGTAGGATGATACAGAAGAGGTAACAGTATCAGGAAGATTGCCTTGGGAGGTCACTGGTAATCTAAGTATGAGATGATGGTTTGGTAGTGGAGAAAAGACCCTTAAAGGAGTGTTTGGAATGAAACAGATTTGAAGGACTGTCTAGATTATAAATGGTGGAATGAAGGCAAATTAGAGATGACTTAAAAGATTTTAAACTGCTTATCTCTAACCAAAGTGTGTAGTTGGGATTGGAAGCAAGTGATTGTGAAATTAAGGGCCTAGAAACGGTGAGAAGTGTACTTTTAAAGTATTTTTATTTATTTTTAGAGACAGAGTTTCACTCTTGTCACCTCAGGCTGTGTGCAATGGCATGATCTTGGCTCACTGCAACCTCCGCCTCCTGGGTTCAAGCAATTCTTCTGCCGCAGCCTCCTGAGTAGCTGGGATGACAGGCACCCACCACCGCACCCAGCTAATTTTTGTATTTTTGGTGGAGACGGGGTTTCACCCTTGGGCAGGGTGGTCTCTAACTCTGACAGGTGATCCACCTGCCTCAGCTTCCCAAAGTGCCGGGATTACATGCATGAGCCACTGTGCCCAGCCTTTAGATGTTGAAAAAAATGAGAAGGAGCATTCTTAGTTAAGAGCATGGGATCTGGAGTCAAACTCAAGTACTAGCCTCGTGTGCTTAAGTAAGTTACTTAACTTCCTTCTGCCTTAGTTTTTCTCATCCATAACACTCTAAGAGCTGTTAGGAGCATCAAATGAGTAAATAAATGTTTGTAAGATGCTCAGAACATGTAGTAAGCACTATAAATGTTAATAGAACAAAAACAGTAATAAAAACCAAGGACTTTTGGGAGGGACAAAAATTTGAGAAAAGGTCGAAGTTCCTCTCCCATTTCTTGAGAGTAGAGAATGAGATTAATTGGTAGCTCTTGGAGAGACTGGACTGATTCTAATTTTGAAGCAGCTGGATGGACGATTGTGAGAGTACAGGCTTCCTGGAGAGCGAACTACAAAAGATGCCAAGATGAGATAAATTGAAGGTAGAACATTGGTAAGGGATTAGAGAACATTGTGCTCAATTTTTACCAAGATGAGATAAATTGAAGGTAGAATATCGGTAAGGAATTAGAGAACATTGTGTTCAGTTTTTACTAGTACCTTTCTGTGTCTTTTTTCGCAGTCATACTTTCTTAGCAAATCATTGTGTGCTGAATTATTTAGTACCAAAAGTAGAGCTATTCTTTATTTCTTCAACAGGGAGAACAGTCCTGATCTCCTCCATTAAGTCATTTATTGCCTGATACTATTTGAAGATACTTCCCACCCACCTCCTTCTTTGTTGGAATGAGCTGTTTTTGTGCTTTGACTGCAGGGGTCCTGAATGGATAAGCACAGGTTTAATTTGTTTAAGCAGATGTTTTGTTTCTCTGATAAAAAGGCTCAAGAACAGATTGCTTGAAAGATTTTACAGAATTTTTTAAAAGGAAAACATAAACCCTGAACTGAAAGCTAGAAGGGGAGAAGGAGAGAGGTAAACAGATAAGCAAGAATTTAAGGTGGTTATGTTTATTCTAATACAGAATAATCATGACCAAGGGACAAGTTGTCATGACATTATGTGGGGAGTAAGCATTATGCACTAATACATTTGAAACAGTTAATCAACAAGCCTTGGATTCTGAAGATTTGGTGGCCTTTAGAGATAATATCTGAATTCATTTTTCAGTGATGTAGAAAAATAGGAAAACTTGTAAATGTCCTTAAAAGGTGAGGGGTTGGGGGTCGAAGACAAGTAGGGAGTTAGGAGATCAGTAAGCAAGTTCTAAGAAAATTGAGAATAGAGTTGCCAACCTGAAAGTCATGCTGTCTGGGATATAGTTTGAGCTAGATCAGGGAGTTATATCAGGAGAAAATGATAAGGGCAGGCCAAAAAGAAGATAGACATTTGGTTCACTAGTGGCAAAGGACTGGATTGGGAGGTTGAAATTCAGTAGCTAGAGTAGTAGTATCCAGAAGCAAGAGAACCTAATAGCTTAATTGAGGGCTATTTACCCAGGCCTTGACCTAGGCTTTCTACACGTGATCTTATTTAATCCTCATAACATTGGAGACTGTAGGTAGGGAAACAGGCCTGGAGAAGTTAAAATTTTACGGGATACCACACAGCTAGAATGTTGCAGAGCCAGAGACCATGCTTGTCTGAATTCTCTTAATTACTATGTTATATACTGCTTTTTTTTGGAGACAAGAGTCTCACTCTGTCGCCCAGGCTGGCGTGCAGTGGTGCGATCTCGGCTCACTGCAACCTCTGCCTCCCAGGTTCAAGTGATTCTCCTGCCTCAGCCTCCTGAGTAGCTGGGACTACCGGCATGTACCACCAAGCCTGGCTAATTTTTTTGTATTTTTAGTAGAGACGGGGTTTCACTGTGTTAGCCAGAATGGTCTCGATTTCCTGACTTCATGATTTGCCCACCTGGGTCTCCCAAATTGCTGGAATTACAGGCGTGAGCCACCGTGCCCGGCCTGTATTGCTTTTCTCAATTCTGAAAGTGAATCTACTGTCAACATTATACTTGTATTTTCTTATTAGCATGTAGTTTATAACCTGACATCATCAAAATTTGTTGGGAATAGCTTTGTAGGAATCAAGGTAGTTATTTGAGGCAGGATTACTCTTGATGCTCTTCAACTGAAAAGGACATAAGATACTGCCATGCTCTGGAGAACACCTTCTTTTGGAGGTGTCCCCAAAGTTTTAGATAGTAGAGGTGACAGTAAAAGCAGCAAAATGGGATTTCATCACAGAATCTACTTACTCAGTTCTTTTACGCAAAAAAGTTTCTCTTTGTAGAAAAGTGTCAAAAGAACGCTATAAAGAGAACTCCAAAATTAAAGAAATGAAGGAATTCCTTAGGAACTCATTAACTACACATGCCAAATTTAAAACTACCTCTGGATATAAATCTTAGGACTTTTGTGAAATAAATCTGCATTAATTTCACTATACTAATTTTGAATTCAAAGTAATTCAGACATGATTGTGTTTTACTTTTTCAGAGCTTTTGATTTTTTAAAAATCTTGTGAAATCAAATGTAAATTTTTTTAAGTAGTACATGTATATTTGCAAATATAGATATTAAAGGAAATTTTAAATTGTCAAATGAGAAAATTTCTTATTCTGGTGGCACATCTTTTGCCTGTAGAGAAACATATTAATTTGTGGTGTTGCTTCTCTTGCTTTTATATTATTGTCCATTAGCTGATATTATGGAATTCATCAGATTTATGAGAATCTTAATGACCTTATGAATTGTTCTAAAATTAGTGCATAAAAAACAAGACTCTCGTTATTCTGACTTAGATCTATGGATTCAGCAGTTCTTGGGCGTTAAGAATTTGATACATTACTGTGTAATGTCAGCTTCTTTTGTTTACTTGGATGACTTTTTTTATTAGAATGACTTTTGTTTTAATTTGTAATATAATTTTAATGTCATACAATGTGCAGGAACTTCAGAGCAGAATTGCTACCTTGCTTTTTTAAAGTCTGTAGATGGGATATAAAAAAATCACTTGTGGCCGGGCGCGGTGGCTCACGCCTGTAATCCCAGCACTTTGGGAGGCCGAGGCGGGTGGATCACGAGGTCAAGAGATCGAGACTAAAAATACAAAAAATTAGCTGGGCATGGTGGCGCGTGCCTGTAATCCCAGCTACTCAGGAGGCTGAGGCAGGAGAATTGCCTGAACCCAGGAGGCGGAGGTTGCAGTGAGCCGAGATTGCGTCATTGCACTCCAGCCTGGGTAACAAGAGCGAAACTCCAACTCAAAAAAAAAAAAAAAAAATCACTTGTGCTTCTGTACACTAGCAATGAATCATCCAAAAATTAAATTAAGACAATTCCATTTACAGTAGCATCAAAAGAATACCTAGGAATAGATTTAACGAAGTGTAAAACTTGCACAATGAAAACTAGGAAACATTGTTGAAAGAAATTTTAAAATATCAGAATAAATGGAAGGGCATTCAATGTCTGTAGACCAGAAGACTTAATATCATTAAGATGGCCATACTACCCAAATTGCTCTATAAAGTCAGTGCAATTCCTATCAAAATTTTAGCTAGCTTGATTGCAGAAATTGACACATGGCTCCTAAAATTCATATGGAAAGCAGCGGGAGCGAAAAAAAAATCATATGGAAATACAGAGGACCCCGAATAATGAAAACCGCCTTGAAAAAGAAGTAAAAAGTTGGAAGCCTCACATTTCCTGATTTCAGTATTTAAAAGAAAGCTGTGGTGGTTAAGGCAATGTGGTGCTAGCTTAAGAACAGATGTACAGATCAATGGAATAGAATTGAGAATCCAGAAATAAAACTTTAGATTTCTGATCAGTTGATTTTTTTTTTTTAATAATAAATATCTAGGCACGCGAAAATGCTGTCCTCTCCTATTTACTATTTGTCTCTATCCTCTTTCTTCCATTACTTAAATTGACAGGTATTTGCTGGTCAGTAGGTAGGATTAGGTTGATTTCTTTTTTTTTTCTTTTTTTTTTTTTTTTTTTTTGAGACGGAGTTTCGCTCATGTTACCCAGGCTGGAGTGCAATGGCGCTATCTTGGCTCACCGCAACCTCCGCCTCCTGGGTTCAGGCAATTCTCCTGCCTCAGCCTCCTGAGTAGCTGGGATTACAGGCACAGGCCACCATGCCCAGCTAATTTTTTGTATTTTTAGTAGAGACGGGGTTTCACCGTGTTGACCAGGATGGTCTCGATCTCTTGACCTCGTGATCCACCCGCCTCGGCCTCCCAAAGTGCTGGGATTACAGGCGTGAGCCACCGCGCCTGGCGATTAGGTTGATTTCTGAGGTGACACATGTAATTGGCATCTAGGAAAAGAGGGGAGGGGTTGCAGAAAAAGCATTTGAAGAAATAATGACTAAAGAGTTTCCACCTATGATGAAGGCTATAGACCTGATGGACCTAGGTAGGGTAGATACAAAGAAAATCACACTGAGGCACATCCTAATCAAGTTACTAAAAGCCAGAGTAAAAAAATAATGTATTATATATAGGAACAAAGATAGGAACTGTTGACTTTTTTCTCAGAAACCTTGCAAGTCAACAAATGAAAATAACTGTATCACAAATGAACAGCATAATCACACCGAGGAAGAGTAAAAGAAACTTTGGAAAATATTTTGACTTGGCCAGGAGTGGTGGCTTACACCTGCAATCCCAGCACTTTGGGAGGCTGAGGTGGGTGGATCACTTGAGGTCAGGAATTCGAGACCAGTCTGGTGACACGGTGAAACCCGACCTCTACTACAAATACAAAAATTAGCTTGGTATGGTGGTGCATGCCTGTAGTCCTAGCTACTCTGGAGGCTGAGGCATGAGAATCACTTGAACCTAGGAGGCGGAGGTTATAGTGAGCTGAGATTGTGCCATTGCACTTCACCCTGGGCAATAGAGCAAGACTCTGTCAAAAGAAGAATTTTTTGTAGACTAGATAATATAAGCTAAAGATAAAAAGAACCATATACACATATTTTATTCTATTTAGTAAATCTTGTTCCTCATGGGGTGGGGATGGGAGCTAGGAAGTTTGAAACATATATACACACTGGAATTAAATATATAAGTAAAAATTTATGGATAATGACAGCTGGGTTTCTTATTGTTGAAGAAAGAAGTTATGAATAAGGAAGAAGGCTAGAATGAACTGTGGCATTGGATTGGAATTGGAGGTATCAGTTTGAACTCATGGTTCCATATACCCATATAGATATGTAAATGTAAATATGTATATATGCATGGGTTAGTGTATAAAAATTATTTCCTCATTTTTTATTATTATTATTTTTTTTTGAGACGGAGTTTCGCTCTTGTTACCCAGGCTGGAGTGCAATGGCGCGATCTCGGCTCACCGCAACCTCCACCTCCTGGGTTCAGGCAATTCTCCTGCCTCAGCCTCCTGAGTAGCTGGGATTCCAGGCGCGTGCCACCATGCCCAGCTAATTTTTTGTATTTTTAGTAGAGACGGGGTTTCACCATGTTGACCAGGATGGTCTCGATCTCTTGACCTCGTGATCCCCCCACCTCGGCCTCCCACAGTGCTGGGATTACAGGCTTGAGCCACCGCGCCCGGCCATTATTTCCTCATTCTATTCACTGGGAAATCATAGAAGAAATGATGCTGAAGTAGCAGTAAAGATGCCCAGATCTTGGACTATAAATACAGTCCCTCCCTCCCTTCCTCCCTCCCTCTTTTCCCTTTTCTGCCTCCCATTCTTTTCTCCTTCCCTTTTTCTCCCCTTTCTTTCCCTTTTTTTTTTTTTTGACAGAGTCTCTGTCACCCAGACTGGAGTGCAGTGGTGCAATCACAGCTCACTAAAGCCTCAAATTCCTGGGCTCAAGTGATCCTCCTGCCTCAGCCTCCCTAGTAGCTGGGACTACAGGCATGTGCCACCATGCTTGGCTGATTTTTGTATTTTTTGTAGAGACGAGGTCTCACTATCTTGCCCAGGCTGGTCTTGAATTCCTGGGCTCAAGTGATCCACCTCCCTCAGCCTCCCAAAGTGCTGAGATTACAGATGTGAGCCACTTCTCTCGGCTTAAATATAATTTCTTAATAAAAAGAACTCGTTTATTTTTTAGCTGGGATAGGAGAAATACAGAATGATCCTGGAACATCTTGTGATTCTAGAAAACAAAGAAGTGCTCAGGGAAGGATGGGACATGTTAGAAGTACACAGGAACTGGCCTGAACGAGCTTATTGGCCAGCGCTAGAATGAAATAATGGTAGTTATTTAATTATAACCAATAGAATAAAATATCTATTAGTCCATACTAGCAAAAATAAATAATTGAATAAATAGAATGGAAGAAACAACTCTCAAAAGCAGAATTTCACCTAAGGACTGTAAAAAGAATTAGAGAAACACAGAATCACTGTTAGGGAAATACTACACTAACAGTTGTTGCAGGCAAGAGCCAGTAATGCAATGTAAATTCACTGGGCAAAAATATGATGAGAAACATGATATTTATGTAGTCTGAAAGTATCTTCTCCAATAAATTTTTTGTCAAGATACAGTCCTGACTTCTCCACCCCCAAATGCAAACCTAAATTGAGGGAAATTTTATGGAATACCTGACCATTGTTTGTCAATAATGTATGCAGGAGTACAGTGACACAGTCATGGTTCACTATAACCTAGAACTCTCGGGCTCAAGTGATGTTCCTGCCCATCCTGAATAGTTGTGACCTCAGGCACACACTACCACACTTGGCTAAGGTTTGGTTTGGTTTGGTTTTGTGTTATGTTGTGTTTGTAGAGATAGGATCTTGCAATATGTTGCCCAGGCTGGTCTCTCTCCTGCCTCGGCCACCCAAAACGATGAGATTACTGGTGCTTGGCTCCCAAGAAATTTATTAATTACCAAGTGGAAAACAGTTAAGTTTAAAATAGAGAGAAGCTCTGTAGCTACTACCTTAACCAAGTATTGGAAGTGTATTCAGGGTTAATATCGCTAGTAATAAGACCTGTTGATATGGTTTGGCTGTGTCCCCACACAAATGTAGAATTGTAACTGCCACAATTCCCATGTGTTGTGGGAGGAACCTGGTGGGAAGTAATTGAATCATGGGGGCACATCTTTCCTGTGATAGTGAATAAGCCCACGAGATTCGATGGTTTAAAAAAAGGAAGTTTTCCTCCACAAGCCCTCTCTTTGCTTGCTGCCATCCATGTAAGATGTGACTTGCTCCTCCTTGATTGTGAGGCCTCCCCAGCCATGTGAACCGTAAGTCCATTAAACCTCTTTCATCAATAAATTGCCCAGTCTCGGGTATGTCTTTGTTAACAGTGTGAAAACGGAATAATACACCTGTTCATAATTTGTACTCCCGGATTTGATGAAGTGAGAAAGGTAAAACATCGTATCTATGATATTCTGTGACATTTCTCTACCCGAAAATGCAAACAGACCTAAATTGAAGGAAATTCTATGGAATACCTGACCATTATTTGTTAAAAGAATAAAGGTCATGAAAGGGAAAGACTGAGGGACTGTCTTAAGTTAGAGGAGACTAAGGAGACATATAGCTAAATCCAGTGTAGGAGCCTGAATTGGATCCTGAAACAGAAAAAAAAAAAAAAGTTAAAAAAAATCTGGGGAATTAGGTTTGTAGTTTAGTTCATTTCATTGTACCAGTGTTATTTTCCTGTTTCTGATTGATATACTTTGGTTATATAAGTTGTTAACATCAGGAGAAGTTGAATGAAAGGTATTTGTGAACTGTGCACTATTTTTGCGAGTTCTCTGGAAAGTTATTTCAAAATAAAAAGTTTCTTAAATTTGTTTTTCTTCCTAAAAAGGAAAAAAAAAAAAAAAGAATGCAAGCCACAAGACAGTGGAGTAACACTTAAATTCAGAAAGGAAAAACTATCAATTTAGAATTCAGCCCTGACAAAAATGTCATTAATAAAGGCAAAATAAAGACACTTTTTAGACAGACAAAAGCTGAGAGAATTTTTTACCTGTGCTTTTAAGAAATGTTAAAGGAAGATTTTCAGCCTGAAAAGGAATTATTCTAGATGGAAATTGAAACTTACACAAAAGGAATGAAAAGGACAGGAAATGGTAAAAATGTGGGGAAATAGAAAATATTTCTTCTCAAAATTTAATTTATTTAAAAGATGATCAGTTACAGTAAAATATTTTGATGTTTTATAGGATTTATAGTACTTAGCAGTAAAATGTCGAAGTGTAACAAAGAAATTTTTAAAAACAATAATAGCCCAATGATGAGAGGGGGGAAAAATGGAAGAGGTTCTTACGTTAAAAGTGGTATAATATCATTTGGAGGTAGACGGTACTAGTTATGATGTATATTATGAACCTTAGAGAAACCACTAAGAAATATATTGGGCATATCTAATCAGCTACTAAATCTTAAAGCTGAAGTGCTATGTAAATATTAGACAAGGTAGATTTTAGAGCAAGGAGTATATTTCCAGAAATAAAGAGGATCTTTTTATAATGATAAAGGGGTCAGTTTATTATATATACCTAATAACAGAATATCAAAATACTTGAAGCAAAAACTGACAGAATTGGAAGAAGTAGAAATCCACAATTATGAGTTGGATATTTCAATAGTTCTTTCTTAGTAATTGATAAGTAAGTAGATTCATATTTAAGAAATGGAATCTTAATTGAAAAACCTTTCTGAAAGAAACCTTGAGGCCAAAGTGGCTTCATTGGTGAATTATATCAAATGTTTAAAGAAGAAATAATATAAATCTTAAGCTCTTTCAATAAATGCAAGAGGGTATGCTTTCAAAGTCGTTTTATGGGATCGGCCTTGTCTTTGATACTAAAACCAAAGATATGACCTATCCCTAATGAACACAGAGATTTTTTTCAAGAACATAAGAATTATTAACTAAATAATTACAAATCAAATCCAGGAATTTATGAAAAGAAAAATACATCATGACTCACGTGAGCTTTATTCCAGTAATGCAAGGTTGGTTTCACATTCAAAATCAAAGTAATTAGCTGCCTTAATGGAGTAAAGAAGACAAATCATGTCATCGTGGTAGACACAGAAGAAGTATTTGATGAAACACACCTCATGATAACTCAGGAATCTAGGAACAGAAGGATGCTTCTTCAATGTGCTAAATTTTGTACAGTGAACATACTTTAATGGCAAAGCTTTTAGTCTAAAGCTTTCTAAGGTCAAGTACAGAACAACAGAATATTAGAGGTCGTAGATAATAAAATAAAGCAAGAGAAATAAGTTGGAAGATATAAAAGTGCCTTTATTTAGACTATGTTGTTACATGCATGGAAAATCCTAAATAATCTACCTTCCCCACAAAAAAAGAGCAACTAGAATTAATAAGGTTGCAAGATACAAGGACAGTATACAAAAAACAATTGTATTGCTTTTCTTTTTTCTCTCGCCTCCTCTCCCTTTCCTCTCCTCCCCTTCCTTCCTTTCCCTTCCTCCCCTCCCCTTCCCTTTCTCCCCCTCCCCTCCCCTTCCTCCCCCTCCACTCCCCTTTCTCCCCTCCTCCCCTCCCTTCCCTTCCCTCTCTCCTCCCCTCCCCTCCTCTCCCTCTCCTCTCCCCTCCCCTTCTCTCCCCTTCCCTCCTCTCCCTCCCTTCCCCTTCCTTCCCTCCTCTCCCTCTCCTCCCCCTCCTCTCCCCATCCCTCCTCTTCCTTCCTTCTCCTTCCCTCCCCTCCCTCTCCTTCCCTCCCCTCCCTCCCCTTCCCTCCCCTCCCCTTCCTTCCCTCTCCACCCTCTCCTCCCCTCCTGTCCCCTTCCTTCCCTGTGCTCCACTCCCCTCCCATCCCCTTCCTCTCCCCCCTCCTCTCCCTTTCCTCCCTGTTCTTCCCCTCCCCTCCCCTCCTCTCCCTCCCCTTCCCTCCCCTCCCCTCCCTTCCCCTCCCCTCCCCTTCCTCTCCTCTCCTCTCCTTCCTCTCCTCTCCCCCTTCCCTCCCCCCTTCCCTCCCCTCCCCTCCTCTTCCTCTCCTCCCCTCCCATCCCTCTCCTCCCCTTCTCTCCCCTTGCTCCCCTCTCCTTCTCTCCCCTTCCTCCCATCCCCTTCCCTCTGCCTCCTTTCCTTCCTTCCCCTCCGCCTCCCTCCCCTATTTTAGTAGCCGGAGTTACAGGTGTGCACCACCAAACACACCTAATTTTTTGTATCTTTAGTAGAGATTGACTTTACTATGTTGGCCAGCCTGGTCTCAAACTCCTGGTCTCAAGTGATCTGCCTGTGCTGGCCCCACAAAGTGCTGGGATTACAGGCGCGAACCACTGCATCCAGCCTAATCAATTGTACTTCTGTGTTTAACAGTAAACAATCAGAAAATGTAAAAAATTATTTACGATAACATCCAACAAATGAAAATGAAATGGCGGTACATTTTAAAAATACATGCAAGGCTTAGACATGGGAAACTACAAAATATTGTTGAGAGAACTAAAGACAACCCAAATAGAGCTATACCACATTCATGGATTAGAAGGCTCATCCCTCTGCTCAAAATGCTTCTTGTGTTTCTTGAACATGCCAAGCATATTTCATGTCAAACCCTTTGTACTTGCTATTTTCTCTGCCTGGAACAGTTTCCCTAAGTAGTCACATGGCCTGTTCCCTTATCTTAAGGTCTTTGCTCAAATGTCTCATTGAGTCATTCTTTGACCACCTCATATAAGGTAGCTCTTCTTTCTGTTCTGGTTCGTAGGATTTATTATTACTAACGTTAGAGATTTGAAATTGGGAACTTCCCTTTCCTAAGTTCCCTCAGCAGAAGGACTTTGTCTTACTCATTGCCAAGCGTGTATAAATGTGGTTTACCCTGCCGAAACTTATGTTACTATAATGTGAATTAGCTTATAGCCAATTATTAAAAAGTGAATATCAAAATAATAAGGAAGTCATGTTGGCTCATATGTGTTATGTTTTTGGTACATGGTACACCATGTTTTGGTACATGGTGCATGTTTTTGGTACTTGGTACACTAAGTACATTATTACAGCATTGTGTCCCAGAGGAATACAGAAGTGTGCATATACCAACTCATCCCTCAGCCTTGCTATTGGCACAGTTTGGCCAAGGGAAGTTTATAAGATTCTGTTTAATTTTATACATTTTACCCCTTCTTCCATAATTCTTCTTTATATCCCTTTTCATCAAGTTACTTCTGCCTCCCAGGTTCAAGCAATTCTCACACCTCAGCCCCCTGAGTAGTTGGGATTACAGGTGTGCACCCCACGCCCGGGTAAATTTTTAGTTTTGGTAGAGATGGGGTTTTGCCATTTTGGCTAGGCTGGTCTGAAACTCCTGACCTCAAGTGATCGGCCTCCCAAAGTGTTAGGATTACAGGCATGAGCCACCATGCCCGGCCATCTTTATCATTTTTAAGGGTAAAATTTGATACTTATAGTCGCTTCATTATTAAGAAGTCAACATTTATTTTTAATAGTGCTAGTATTTTTAGTTTTCTTAAAGTTGCTTATGAGTGTCTACCTTAACCCTTTTCTTATAAGCCTGATTATTATTATTTTTAATTATTATTTATTTTATTTATTGATTTTTTTAAAGACGGGGTTTCACCATGTTGGTCAGGCTGATCTTGAACTCCCAACCTCAGGTGATCTGCCCGCCTCAGCCTCCCAGAGTGCTAGGATTACAGGCGTGAGCCACCCTGCCCGACCTAGCCTGATTATTTTTAATTTGTGATTTTGTAGAACTAAAGGGTTATTTAGGAACGTGTACATTACATTGTACTAGAAATGCTTGTGTTATCCCCAGTTACAACTGGTTTCTTAGTTGTAGTTGGCAGAAGTTCAATTTAGCTTTGATTCTGTTACCTAGGATTTTTCAGTATCCAGGAATTACTTCTATCTCAGCTATTTCAGAAATCGAAATGAGTGGAGCCATGGCATGCAGCAAAAGGAAGAATGGATAAAATAATTGGACTTCATCAAAATGAACTCTTGTGCATCAAAGGACATAGAAACTGAAACAAGGTGCCGGGCTTGGTGACTCATGCATGTAATCCTAGCACTTTGGAACACCTAGCACTTTGGGAGGCCGAGGCAGGCAGATCACTTGAAGCCAGGATTTTGAGACCAGCCTGGCCAGTATGATAAAACCCCATCTCTACAAAAAATAAAAAAAAAAAAAATTAGCCAGGTGTGATGATGTGCATCTGTAATGTAGGCTACACTGGAGGTTGAGGCAGGAGAACGGCTTGAACCCAGGAGGCAGAGGTTGCAATGAGCCGAGATCGTACCGCTGCACCCCAGCCTAGGTGACAGAGCAGGACTCTGTCTCAAAAAAAAAAAAAAAAAAAAAAAAAAGTGAAAAGACACTTTAAAGTTACCAGCTTGATCCTCTTCCAAGTGTATTTTCCTACCCTGTGTTCCTGCTCTAAAGCTTTTTAATAAACTTTCACTCCAGCTCTGAAAAAGTAAAGAAGTGAAAAGACAGCATACAGAATGGAAGAAAACATTTGTAAATCATGCATCTGATAAAGATTAAGATTGTAAAATATATAAAGAGGCTGGGTGCAGTGGCTCATGCCTGTAATCCCAGCACTTTGGGAGGCTGAGGCGGACAGATACCTGAGGCTAGGCATTGGAGACCAGCTTGACCAACATGGGGAAACCCCGTCTCAACTAAAAATACAAAAAAATTAGCTGGGCATGATGGTGCATGCCTGTAATCCTAGCTAATCGGGAGGCTGAGGCAGGAGAATCGCTTGAACTTGGGAGATGGAGCTTGTGGTGAGCTGAGATTGCGCCATTGCAATCCAGCTTGGGCAACAAAAGCGAAAATCTGCCCTAAAAAGTGAGTTTAAAAAAGGCAGAGGGGCAGGCACGGTACCTCACGCGTGGAATCCCAGCACTTTGGGAGGCTGAGGCGGGTGGATCACCTGAGGCCAGGAGTTCGAGATCAGCCTGGCTAACATGATGAAACCTTGTCTTTACTAAAAATACACAAAAAAAATTAACCAGGCGTGGTGGCAATCGCCTGTAACCCTAGCTACTCGGGAGACTTAGGCAGTAGAATCACTTGAACCCAGAGGGCAGAGGCTGCAGTAAGCCAAGATCACACCATTACACTCCAGCCTGGGCAACAAGAGCGAAACTCTGTCTCAAAAAAAAAAAGCACATGAAAAACCACAGTGAGGTATCATTTCATACTCACTAGGATGGCTATTTAAAAACACAGAAGGAAAGTAACAGGTATGAGTGAGGATGTGGAGAAGTTGGAGCCCTCATACATTGCTCGTGTCAGTGTAAAATGGTACAGCCACCATGGCAATTCCTTAAAAAGTTAAACATAAATTTCCCATATGACTCAGCAGTTCCACCCGTTGTATATACCCCAGAAGAATTGAAAACGTTCAAATACATGTATATGCATATTCATAACAACTCTCTTCATAAAAGCCAAAAGGTGGAAACAGTTTAGATTTCCATCAGGAGACGATTGGATAGACAAATTATGGTGTATACATGCAATGGAATATTATTCAGTCATAAAAAGAGACAATGCTAATACATGCTGCATAATGTGGACAGACCTTAAACATGCTAAGTGAAAGAAGCCAGACAAAAGCTCACATGTTATTGGCTTCTATTTCTTGAAATATCAAAAAAAAAAAAACATAAATCCATACAGACAGAATGCAGATTGGTGGTTTCCAGGGACTGGAGGGGAGGGCAGAATGGGAAGCAACTGCTGAATGGATATGGGATCGTTTTGAGGTGATAAAAACATTTTGCAACTAGGTAGAGGTGATGGTTACACAGCATTATGAACTGTTTATTTTTTCTTTTTTCTTTTCCTTTTTTAAAAAATTTTTGAGACACGAGTCACCCTGTTGCCCAGGCTGGAGTGCAATGGCATGATCTTGGCTCACTGCAACCTCTGCCTCCTAAGTTCAAGCAATCCTTCTGCCTCCGCCTCCCAAGTAGCTGGGATTACAGGTGTGTGCTAGCACACCTAGAGAATTTTTGTATTTTTAGTGGAGATGGGATTTCACCATGTTGACCAAACTGGTCTCGAACACCTGACCTCAGGTGATCCAACTGCCTTGGCCTCCCAAAGTGCTGGGATTACAGGCGTGAGCCATCATGCCCAGCCTTTTTGTTCTTTTTTTTGTTTTTATTTTATTTTTTAAATGATTCAGTTTAAACTCATCAATTTTCTGTGAATTTTACCTCAAAAAAAAAAACAACAGAACTTAGTATAGGTTGAAAGCATGTATAGCATGAATCAAACAGACATGTTATTGAATCCTGGTTCTGCCACTTGTTAATTCTGCACCTTTAAGTAAATTACCTTGGACTTCCTGTTTTATAAAATAGGCGAATTGGTACTGTCTCAGGATTTTTGTGACTATTAAGTGAGATAGTATATGTGAAATGTTAACACTCTTAGTAGTTATCTACTAAACACTAGTGTTATTGCTGTTATTGCTGCTGCTGTTATTATTGAGATGGAGTTTTGCTCTTGTAGCCCAGGCTGGATTGCAATGGCGTGATCTCAGTTAACTATAACCTCCGTCTCCTGGGTTCAAGTGATCCTCTTGCCTCAGTTTCCCTAGTAGCTGGGATTACAGACACCTGCCACCACGCCCAGCTAATTTTTGTGTTTTTAGTAGAGACAGGGTTTTATCATGTTGGCCAGGTTGGTCTTGAACTCCTGACTTTAGGTGATCTGCCCGCCTTGGTCTCCCAAAGTGTAGGGATTACAAGGCATGAGCTACCATGCCCAGTCTTGCTGCCATTGACTTTTTATTTTCTTTCTCATTTGCAGAAAGGAAATAAAACTATGCACTAGGATTAGGATTGTTCTGAGATTTTAATGAGTTAATCCATGCAAAGATCTTTTTTTTGAAACAGAGTATCGCTGTGTAGCCCAGGCTGGAGTACAGTGGCATGATCTCGGCTCACTGCAACCTCTGCTTCCTGGGTCCTGGTTCAAGCAATTCTTCTGCTTCGGTCTCCCTATTAGCTGAAATTACAGGTATACACCACCACGCCTGGCTAATTTTTGTATTTTTAGTAGAGACGGGGTTTCACGATGTTGGCCAGGATGGTCTCGGACTCCTGACCTTGTGGTCTGCCTGCCTCAGCCTCCCAAAGTGCTGGGATTACAGGTGTGAGCCACCATGCCCGGCCCATGCAAAGATCTTCTAACAGTGCCAGGCAAATTGTGCCTGGCACTGTTAACGGGAGTGTTAAGTACGCTGTTATTTATTATCATTGCACGAAAGGATCTTTAGAGGAAACTTTCACATTCTTTATTTTCACATCTGCATACAGGTAAAAAAACAAACACCCATATTAGAAAATGACCTTTTCAAAATGTATGCTGTTAATGACAAAGCTAGGACCTGGTCTCAAAATCCAGACTAAGTTGCATTCAAATGTTATAGGTATGTGATTATTTCCTCTCCAGGTATGTGGAAGGATTTGGACACTTGATTTTCACTTGTTAAAAACCCCCAACATTGATCATTTATCTATAAATGATGGTTTAGTTATTTAGTTGGTTATTTCTACCTGCATTAATTACTATCCATTGATATGTTATCAGAAGCCAAGCTCTGGAAAACTGGTATTTTTAGTGGCTAGAGGTTGCAGTTACTCCTCTTGCCACTGGATGGTGCTTCTGCAACATCACTAAGGTAAATCTGGTGGCTGATACTGTTTTTCTCTTGAGCAGCTAAAAATTGAAATACTCTTGAGCTGGGCCCTAAGAATCTGTAAAAAGTGAGAATTTCCTTTAGTGTGTTTTTACATAAGCAAAACCAAAAAAGGAATCACTGGATCAAACTCTGTGATTTCTGTGCTAATTTAGCAATTTATAATGTTGCCAGGAGAGTCTGATTATTTCTTCTGACAGAATTTCAGAGGGTGGTAGGTTTTTCTAGCATCTCTTGTTAGCGGAACTGTTGACTTTCCTCTCGTCTCTAAATTTTATCATAAGCTTTTCCACTTTCTGTATCTTCAGTTTTACTCTCTGCCACTCCTCCCAAGAGGAAGTGTTGCTCTGTCACCCAGGCTGGAGTGCAGTGGTGTGATCTCAGCTCACTGCAACCTCCGCCTCCAAGGTTCAAGTGATCCTCCTGTTTCAGCTTCCTAAGTAGCTGGGATTACAGGTAACCACCACCATGCCTAGCTAATTTTTGTATTTTTAGTAGAGACAGGGTTTCACCATGTTGACTAGGCTGGTCTCGAACTCCTGGCCTCGTGATCTGCCTGCCGTGGCCTCCCAAACGGCCGGGATTACAGGTGTGAGCCTGTCTTCAGTTTTTCTTAGGTGTTTGCCTCTGGGCATATATGGCTGAGGACGGTGGAAAGTACCCGCTAATGTAACAATGGTATATACTTGAAAAAAGTTTAGCATTTTAAAAGTTGTGTTTGAATGTGACTACAGGAGAAAGACTGAAGGGAATAAGACTGGAGAGGTGGCTTGGGGCCATGCTCAGAAATATATTTATTTGTAGAGAATGATGATTGAGGCTGGACTCCATGAGTCATGCCTGTAATCCCAGCATGTTGGGAGGCCAAGGCTGGCAGATAATTTGAAGTCAGGAGCTTGAGACCAGTCTGGCCAAAATGGTGAAACTCAGTCTTTACCAACAACACAAAAATTAGCTGAGCATGATGGTGGGTGCCTGTAATCCCAGCTACTCAGAAGGCTGAGGCAGGAGAATCTCTTGAACCCAGGAGGCAGAGGTTGCAGTGAGCAGAGATTGTGCCACTGCATTCCAGCCCGGGAAACAGATCTCAAAAAAAAAAAAAAGAAGTGATGGATTGAGTTCAAGTTGTTAAGTAGTGGAGAGAATGCACTTGTAAACATACCTCCTTCTCTGTTAACCTAATTTTTATTTCTATGAATAGGTACATATTTTTTAAAGTCATATTACTTCAGGGCTGTGACAGTGAAGCAGCAACAGCAACAACAAATCCTAGCCCCATATGCACCTGTGCCTTACCTTTCTCAAACATTTTTGGCTTTTTCTTCTGTTATTCAACTCCTATTCTCTAGTCATGTGTTTCTAAACTTTAAAAAAACCTAGTCTTAAAAGCACTCTTTTTGTTATGGAAGATGAGAATTTAATACTCTTAAACCACCAGATATTCTGGTACCTCTTCCTTCATCATTTCAGTTAGTAATAACAAATATTTTGTTTAACTGCTAAGCCAAATAGTGTACTATAATTGCATTTCCCTTTTTGTACAACTTTTAAATTTTATTTTAGTTTATAGTTATTTGTTACATTTGCCTAGTTCAAGGCACTGTCTTTTCTTTATCTCATGTAGAATTGTTAGATCCTTTTGTTTTTCAAACAGATTCTGCTAATACTATTTCCTCCTTCTCACCCCCAGGAAACATACCTCCTGGAACTTTTCTGTTCTGAACTAGTTGCCCTCTAGGCCAGTGTGGTCTGCCCTTTACTTCACACTGTTGAATGGATTTCATTTCTTCTTTGTTGGTTTGGTAAAGCTATCTCTTAGCACTATCTTAGAAAGGATGCTTGGGAGCTAAATATTTTGAGATCTTTTGTGTCTGGGGATGCGTTTCATTCAGTTTTGGCTGGATATAGGTTGAAAGTATTTTTAAAAGATACTGTTCTTTTGTCTTCTGGATTCTAGTGTTGTTATTGAGAAGTTGAGAGTTGTTCTTGATCTTTTAATGTTGCCTAGTTTGTTTCTGTGTGTGCTTTTAGAAACTTTCTGGTATTCTGAAATTTTACTGTGATGTACTTTGGTGTAACTTTTTTGCTCATTGTTCTTCATGCTAGGTTCTTGGAGGGTGTTTGAGTTTAAAAGTAGATTTTTTTGGTTCTGCATTCTTGCATAATTTTTTTGATTATTTTCTATATGTTACTTTCTCTGTTCTTTTTCAAACTTCTGTTAGATGTCAGACCTGGTTTGCTTTTCTAATTTGTTATGTCTTATATTGCTTCTGTTAACTTTTTTTTTTTGTTAATTGTTTTGATATCTGGCTGGACGCAGTGGCTTGTGCCTGTAATAGCACTTTGGGAGGCCAAGGAGGGTGAACCACATAAGTCCGGGAGTTCGAGACTACCTCCTCAGCTTGATGAAACCTCTTCTCTACTAAAAATACATTTTGGTATCCTGAGACAGATAACAGAGATAAGGACATGTTAAAGTTCAAAGGTCAGGAAGATGATTAGGAAGTGTTAACAGACAGTGGGTGGGGAACGTGGAAAAATATTGCAGCTTAGGATAGGGTAGCTAGGGGAAAGAGCCATGATGGACAAGAAGGATAGTCAGAGGTTAGGGGAATAGTACCTTTGTGGAAAGGCAGTGAGAAGCGAACCTCCCTGTTGTGTGCGTAGAGCCACAAAAAGGAAGTCAATACAATTAGCTAGATCAGAGTGAGACCATGTAGAAAATGTTGAGGGCAGGGTAGAAAAGGGGAGGTGGGAGAATATGTAGGGCCTTATTTACGAATTTAAAGAGTGTTCCTTTTAGTCTTTATGAGAGACGGGATTTGGAAATAACTAATACGCAGTTGGGTATCTTGGGTTTGGAGTTCAGGTGAGAGACCATCGGTGTATGTGGAATTTAAAGCCATAAAACTAGGGAATGCGTCACGATAGAAAAGAGAAGTCCACTTTAGTTTTTAGGGGTCAGTGAGATGAAGAGAAATCAGGAGTGAAGATTGATGAGTGGCTAGAAAGGTAGGGAAGTCAGGAGTTTTCATAAGAAAAGAATGAAGAACTCCTTCAGCTGCAGCTAGTAAGATCAGATGAGGACCAGGCACGGTGGCTCATGCCTGTAAGGCCGAGGTGAGTGGATCACCTAAGGTCAGGAGTACGAGACCAGCCTAGCCAACATGGTGAAACCTTGCCTCTACTAAAAATATAAAAATTAGCCAGATGTGGTGTGCCCACGAGTGGTCCCAGCTTCTTGGGAGGCTGAGACAGGAGAATCACTTGAACTGGGAAGGCAGAGGTTGCAGTGAGCTGAAGATGGTGCCACTGCATAAGACTCTGTCTCTGAAAAAAAAAAATCAGATGAGGACATTGACCATAGTGAGAGGTTGTGTGTGTGTGTGTGTGTGTGTTGGTGGGAGTGATTAATAACAACAAAGCCTGTTTGGAAAGGATTCAAGAGGTGGGAGGAGAAAAATGTAGAGACAACATGTATAGGTAACTTTCAAGAAGTTTGATAAAAAGTGAAGTGGAGAGGAAACTCGGTGAGGAAGGATCCTTAACCTCCAAATTAAAGAGGTTTAGTAGCAGAGCCTAGTAGTTGTGATTATTGACAAGATGAAGTTGCGAGGAAAACTCATGGAATACAAAATGAGGCTTCTATGTTGACCAGTTAGATTAAGTAGGTGCCTTGGCTGGGTGTGGTGGCTCACGCCTGTAATCTCAGCACTTTGGGAGGCCAAGGCGGGTAGATCACTTGAGGTCAGGAGTTCGAGACCAGCCTGGCCAAACATGGTGAAATCCTGTCTCTTAAAAAAAAAATTAGGGCCGGGCGCGGTGGCTCAAGCCTGTAATCCCAGCACTTTGGGAGGCCGAGGCGGGTGGATCACGAGGTCAAGAGATCAAGACCATCCTGGTCGACATGGTGAAACCCCATCTCTATTAAAACTACAAAAAATTAGCTGGGCATGGTGGCGCGTGCCTGTAGTCCCAGCTACTCAGGAGGCTGAGGCAGGAGAATTGCCTGAACCCAGGAAGCGGAGGTTGCGGTGAGCCGAGATCGGGCCATTGCACTCCAGCCTGGGTAACAAGAGCAAAACTTCGTCTCAAAAAAAAAAAAAAAATTAAATTAAAATAAAAAATAAAAAAGATTAAGTAGGTGCCTTAAAACAGCCCAAATTCTTAGACATTTTCCAGTGATGCCTGGTTTTCATCCCAAGGGGGATTTTATCCTTATTTCATCTTTCTTCAGGCTAGTTTCCTGAAATAGTTGTCAGGCTCATCAAGATTAATTAATAAATTATATGCGTGGCTAAAGTTGTTGGTCATGTTCCAAGTTAGTCTTGACAACCAGGTCATTTTAGGATGATTTTCTGAGAAATTCTTAAAGAAAAACAAAATATGTTCAGACATAGACTCATGCCTGTTTATTAAAAAAATAAAAGAAAGAAAAAGAAAATATGGGCTGTAGAAATAGGGTTAGGTTAATGGTGGGTAAATGGCCCTTTTTTCTTTTGATTCTATGTGAGAAACAATAGGGGCAAGCTGCAAGACTTTGACTGATTAAAAAGCAGACTGGCTCAAATTAAGAGAAGTGCAATAAGGTAAACCCAAGAGTTTGAAGGGGTAGGGGTATTATTGTAGGTTCTGGGGAATAACAGGTTTTGTCGAAGGTTGGTTTTAGACCATTTCTTGATGAGAGATTAGTTATGAAAAAGGAGATGCAGAGTAGAGGGAAGGTGTGGGCAGGAAACTCATTGAATCATTTTGTTTCTTATTTTTACATGGTGAGCATTTCCCTATCCCAGAACCGCTTCACAGAAGTTTATAGGCCAAGGACTTTGTTTTCTTCTTTCTTCCCTGGATGCCCAGAATATTTGAATCAAAAATAATTCCTTCCCTAGAAAAATTTTTGAAGTCTTTATTTATAAAGTTTTAATTATTCATATATACTCTCATCATGGAAAGATGATGTCAGCAATACACATCAAACCAATATTCATTGGAAACACATAACAGGTTTTAATGATCTCATATATATATTTATATATATTTACGATTGCAGCACATGTTATCTTCTGAAGTTTGATTTACCTTTAGGTCTGTTTATGTGTTTTAGACAAATTGCGTCATTAAATGTTCATTATCAGTTGAGGCTTGCATAGATACCTCTTTAGTGTTTGTTACACAGGAGCAGAACTGAGTCTTGAAAGTTAAATGGAAGTTTACCAGGAAAAGAAAACTGGGATGAGGAGAGGATTTGGGAAGTAGCATATGCTAAATGAGAGACAGGAGAAAACACGATGAACAGGGATGTCATATAGACTGAAGACTTTGATACTGAGATGCGTTTTCACAATTTTATCCTGAAAGCCTAGAGAAAACAAATCAGCTTGCCATTTTCAAAACTTACTCTGGATGTAATCTCAGTAAAAGGACAGCTTTTAAAGTCAAGCTTTATGAAAAATTTACTACCTTGTTTTCATTTTTCTCATGTTTATTATTTTATTTTGAGACAGAGTGTTACTGTGTTGCCCAGGCTGGAGTGCAGTGGCACAATCACAGCTCACTGGAGCCTCAACCTCCTAGACTCAGGTGATCCTTCCATCGCAGCCTTCCAAGTACCTGGCAATACAGGTGTGCACCACCATATATGACTAATTTTTTGTAGAGATGAGGTTTTGCCATGTTGCTCAGGCTGATCTTGAACTCCTAGACAAAAACGATTCTCCTACCTTGGCCTCCCAAAGTGCTAGGATTATAGGCATGAGCCACCATACCCAATCTTTTCCCTTACATTAAAAAAAAAAAAAAAAAAAAGCCCCCTTAATTATTTTATGTTATTTATTTTATTTTATTTTATTTTTTTGAGAGGGAGTTTCACTCTTGTCACCCAGGCTGGAGTGCAGTGGCATGGTCTTGGCTTAGTGCAACTTCCGCCCTCCAAGTGAAAGTGATTCTCGTGTCTCAGCCTCCTGAGTAGCTGGGATTATGGGCACCCACTACCATGCCTGGCTAATTTTTGTATTTTTAATAGAGATGGGGGTTTCACCATGTTGGCCAGGCTGGTCTGAAACTCTTGACCTGAGGTGACCCTCCTGCCTCGGCCTCCGAAAGTGCTGGGATTATAGGCATGAGCCACTGCGCCTGGCCTTATTTTTAAATTTATTATATATATTTGGGACGGAGTCTCGCTCTCTTGCCCAGGCTGGAGTGCAATGGTGCGATCTTGGCTCACTGCAGCCTCAGCCTCCCGAGCACCTGGGATTACAGGCACATGCCCCCATGCCTGGCTAATTTTTGTATTTTTAGTAGAGACGGAGTTTCATCACATTGGCCAGGCTAGTCTTGAACTACTGACCTC
Organism: Sapajus apella; assembly: GCF_009761245.1. Taxonomy (NCBI): domain Eukaryota; kingdom Metazoa; phylum Chordata; class Mammalia; order Primates; family Cebidae; genus Sapajus; species Sapajus apella. Next base: position 177,622 of record NW_022437198.1, read on the forward strand.
AAATTCCTCAAATTATATGCCCACCTCTACCTCCCAAAGTGCTGGGATCACAGGCTTGAGCCACTGTGCCTGGCCACACCCCATTAGTAATTTTAATCATGTTAATTAATTATTTATTTTATCATCTGAAAATTTGGGGGTTCAGTTGTCTTTGTTGATTAGTCAAAGTGGATAAGTTTTATGTGGTATTTAATGTTTCTTAATTTTGTATTGTTAGCTAGTATTCAATAGAGTTTTATTTGTGGGAATCCTGTAGGGTCTGATGAAAGGATTTGTACCTTCAGACAGTTTTTACGTTTGTTGTTAATAGCCAAGGATTATTTTTTATGTATTCGGATTGTCAAATCTGAACCATGAGGCCTGTTATCAGACGCTTCCTTATGATCTCCCTTTGCCAGTGAATAGTTGTGTTTTGTTTTTTCCCCAGGCAGCTCTCACTAAGATTGTAGTCCTTTTCTAGGTTTCAGGCAAGGGTCTTGGTTCCAGCTGCTTAAAGGCTCCAGACCTAGACCTTTCATTGTGTTCTCAGTATGATTGTTAAAAATGCAAGCTCAGGTTGGACGCAGTGGCTCACACCTGTAATCCCAGCACCTTGGGAGGCTAGGGCAGGAGGATCACTTGAGCCCAGGAGTTGGAGCAACAACCTGGTCAACACAGCGAGGTGTCGTCTCTACAAAAAATACAAGAATTAGCTGGACAGAATGGCATACACCTATAGTCCCAGCTACTCAGGAGGCTGAGGTGGGAGGATCACCTGAACCCAGAAGGTTGAGGCTGCAGTGAGCCATGCACCGCACTCCATCCTGGGTGACAGAGGGACAGCCTGCCTCCAAAAACAAAACAAAGCAAAAAGCCAGCTCTTTGGTTAATGTTCTCCACAGCCCTGCCACCACCAAAGTGCAACTAAAGCCTGTTTATCTACTCTGGTTTTCAGTTTTGTCTTTATTTCGGGCATATAGCAGTTTCTCTTGGAAAATTTAATGACAGTGTGCTTGATATATGAAACATTTCTGGATGTTTTGTAGTGAAATAAATTTCAGTTTATTGGGACTGCCCTATTACTGGGATTTGATAACAAATTTGTCTGCAGATTTACCTAATATTCATTTTATAAACAGACATTAGCCCTTTCTTTCACTTTGCTTTTTGCTTTTTACTCCACTTACTGCCTTCAAGTCAAAGGGACTATTGCTGTCATTCATAAGATGATGCAGTCACAGAGCAGCTTCAGAATGTAGAAAATGTAAGGATGTATGCCAGAACTTGAGTATTTTTGTGGAGTCCTTGCCATAGTGATGAATAAATGAAGAATGAATCTTCTAGTAATGTTTAGTTTGCAACTTATACCTTTTTCAGGATTGACTTTGTTTTGAAAGCACCTTTTTCTAGTAACTTTTTTCTGCTCTGTCAAATAAGCCCTATGGGGACTGCTTTTAAAAACTTGGCTTTTTTGATCTTCGGAACATACTTTAAGAATTACTGACTTAGGCTGGGCGCCATGGCTCATACCTGTAATCCCAGCACTTTGGGAGGCCAAGGCGGGAGGATCACGAGGTCCAGAGATCGAGACCATCCTGGCTAACACAGTGAAACCCCGTCTCTACTAAAAATACTAAAAATTATCTGGGCATGGTGGTGGGCACCTGTAGTTCAGCTACTCAGGAGACTGAGGCAGGAGAGTTGCTTGAACCTGGGAGGCAGAGGTTGCTGTGAGCCGAGATGGCACCACTGCACTCCAGCCTGGGCGACAGAGCAAGACTTCATCTCAAAAAAAAAAAATAAAAAAGACTGACTTAACCTATTCTTTTGACATTTGTCTCCTTCTGAAACAATGCTTGCATTTTGCTATAGTTTTATTTCCTAATGTGAAATTTTAGTGTAATACTAGGAATTTCTCTCTAAAACACTGCTTTAGCTGTATCCTACAAATTTTGATATTATGTTCTCATTTTAATTCATTTCAGAAATTTCCTAATTTTCACTATAATTTCTTTTTGACCCATGAATTTTCAAATATTTGAGAATTTTCCCAGATGTCTTTCTGTCACTGATTTCCAGTTTAGTTTTGCTGTGGACAGAAAACATACTTTGGGCCAGGTGCAGTGGCTTATGCCTGTAATACTAGGGCCTTGGGACACCAAGGCCAGTGGCTCACTTTGAGCTCAGGAGTTCAAGACCAGTCTGGGCAACATGGCGAGATCCTGTCCTACAAAAAAATACAAAAGTTAGCTAGGCATGGTGGCTTGCCCCCGTGTTCCTGGCTGCTTGGGAGGCTGAGGTAAGAGAATCACTAAAGCTGGGAAGTGGAGGTTGTTGCAGTGAGCTGAGGTCATGCCACTGTACTCTGGGTGACAGAGTGAGACCTTGTCTCAAAAAAAAAAAAAAAAACACCCCAGAAAATGAAAATATACTTTGTATGACTTCAATACTCTTCGTTTATTTGTTTTTGAGATGGAGTCTGGCTTTGTCGACCAGGCTGGTGTGCAGTGGCATGATGTCAGCTCACTGCACCTCTACCTCCTGGGTTCAAGCAATTCTCCTGCTTCAGCCTCCTGAGTAGCTTGGATTACTAGCGTGCAACACCACCACACTCAATTAATTTTTTAATTTTTCTTTTTTTTTTTTGAGACGGAATTTTGCTCTTGTTGCCCAGGCTGGAGTGCAATGGCTTGATCTCGGCCCACCGCAACCTCCACTTCCCAGGTTCAAGCAGTTCTCCTGCCTCAACCTCCCGAGTAGCCGGGATTACGGGCATGTGCCACCATGCCTGGCTAACTTTGTATTTCTTTAGTACAGATGGGATTTCTCCATGTTGGAGAGGCTGGTCTTGAATTCCTAACCTCAGGTGATCCGCCTGCATTGGCCTCCGAAAGTGCTCGGATTACAGGCGTGACCCACTGTGCCTGATGACTTCAATACTTTTAAATGTGTTCAAACTTTTTTTGCGACTCTTATGTTTTATCTTGGTACATGTTCAGTCTGCACTTGAAAAGGGTATATATTCTGTTGCTGTTGGGTGGAAATTTCTGTGTATGTCAATTATGCCAAATTGGTTGATATAGTGTGGTTTAAGTTGTCCGTATCATTGATTTTTCTGTCTACTTAAAAAAATGTTTTTGAGGGAAGGGATGTTGAAGTCTCCAAATATAATTGTAAGTTTATGTATTTCTTTTTGCAGCTCTATTAATTTTTGCTTCATGCTAAACATTTGTATTTTTATCCCTTCCTAAAGAATATACTGTTTAAGAAAAAAACAACTTTTTTTTTTCTTTTTTTTTTTTTTTTTTTGAGACGGAGTTTCACTCTTGTTACCCAGGCTGGAGTGCAATGGCGCGATCTCAGCTCACCGCAACCTCTGCCTCCCGGGTTCAGGCAATTCTCCTGCCTCAGCCTCCTGAGTAGCTGGGATTACAGGCACGCACCACCATGCCCAGCTAATGTTTTGTATTTTTAGTAGAGACGGGGTTTCACCATGTTGACCAGGATGGTCTCGATCTCTTGACCTCGTGATCCACCGCGCCCGGCCAACTTTTATCATTATGAAATGACTATCCTGATAGTTTTCTTTTATTCTACAAGTTAGTGAAGGCAATATTTTTTCCCCCACTAGGAAACATGTTTTTATCCTTTTGCATTAGAATATTAGGTATTTAAAATTTTACTTTATTTCCTAATTTGTAAGAACTCTTTCTTTTTTCTTTTTTTTTTTTTTGAGACAGGGTCTCCATCTGTTGCCCAGGCTAAAGTGCAGTGGCACAGTTAAAGGCTCACTGCACCCTCTGCCCCCTGGGTTCAAGGGGTTCTTCCACTTCAGCCTCCTGAGTAGCTAGGACTACAGGCATGTGCCACTATGCCTGGCTAATTTTTGTATTTTTAGTAGAGACACGTTTTCACCATGTGCCCAGGCTGGTCTTGAACTCCTGGGCTCATGCCATCTGCCTGCCTCAGCCTCTCAAAATGCTGGGATTAGAGACATGAGCCACCACGCCCAGCCCAAAACTTGGTCTTTCTGTATCTGTTTTTCCTACTCTCCTGGATCTTGTATTTCTCAGGTTTGAAATTGGATATATTTGCTCAGTGTTGTATACTTGGTGAATATCTGGAATCAAACAGACCAGTTTAAAAAGTGTGAGCCTTTTTACAGTGATTAATTTTAGTATACTTGGTGAATATCTGGAATCAAACACAGACAAGTTTAAAAGGTGTGAGCCTTTTTACTGTGATTAATTTTAGTATAGCCAAATGTAAAAGCCACAGTTACAGTTTACCTTTTTCTGCATTGTAGGAATAGACTTCAAGATTAAAACAGTTGAGTTACAAGGAAAGAAGATCAAGCTACAGATATGGTAAGTGATGCTAATTTACTTTACATAACAGAATGCTAAGTTCCTCAAGGTTTCATAGTGAAATTCTTTTTTGTCACAGATTTAGATTCTATGAGACTTTCCTTTTTAAAGGAGGCAGTCAGGTGACCTTTTTGTGCAGTGAAAATCATTGCATGAACTTAAGTCCATCAGATCTAATAATCTTTTCTACTTACTGTATGAACTTGTGTAAGTTACATACTCATTGTTAGGTTTTTATCTTTCATATGTTAAGGGGGATAGTAACACCTATCTCAATGGATTGTTATAAGGGTTACATGAAATAATCTCTGTAAAGTTTTTAGTGACATGCTTTGTGAAAATATTTGTTTTCTTTAATAGGTTTTTAACTTTTTATGGGCATTATTTTTATTAGTTTATATTAGGTTTGCCTGAAGAAGTACAAAAAATTATTTGAATTTGTATTTGTCTGAATCATAGAATTTTGAATTATAATAACAATATTTTCCAACAAATATTGTGTTTTATTTGTATTATATATATTAACCCATTAATTATTAACAAGGACCCTGTGAAATCTGTCTTATATCTTTTGAGAAAACAGCTTTATTGATGTATAACTGACAGAATAAAAGCACATAAAGTGGACAGTTTGATAAGTTTTGACATTTATAAACCTCTAAAACCATCACCACAGTCAAGATAATGAACAGATTTGTCACTTCAAAAGTTTCCTCAAGCTTCTTTGTGATCCTTTGTAATCCCTTCTTCCCTACTACCCCTGGGTCCCCAGGCAGCTACTGTGCTTTCTTGTCACTATATTTCTAATACTGGATATAAACGGATGGTATGTTTTCTATTTGTCTTTTTTGGGGGGCTAGGGTCGGCCTTCTTTCACTCATCATAATTATTTTGGAAATGATCAATATGTTTATTACCTTTTATTGCTCAGTACTAATTCATTAAGATACACAACTTGTCTTGTTTATTCAGCGTAAAGCTGCTATGAGTCTTTTTATAGGCATATACTTTCTTTTCTCTTGGATTACTCCTGTTTTACAGATAACCAAACAGGTGTACTTTGAGATAATTTAACCAAGGTCTTAGAGCATATTCATGGCAGAGCTGGGGTGCATACTTGCTGGGATTACAGACATGAGCCACTGCTCCTGGCCCATTTTTTGTTCTTCATTGCCTGTCAGCAATTGTGCTGGGCCAAATGTGGTGACTCAATTGTGGAGGCAGGAGGATCTCTTGAGACCAGCCTGGAAACATAGTGAGACCCCTATCTATTTAAAAAAAAAATATATATGAATTTTCATGTTTTCTCAGTGGGGTTTTTTTTTTTTTTTTTTTCCTGTGATAGGACCTGTTATATGATAGTTAGGATGAGTGATACATATAGAGTACTTTAGAACAGTGTCTGACGCATAATTAATGTTCAGTAAATCATAGCTACTGTTATTTTGGGGTCTCCTGTTATGAGGTTAGAATGCTAAGAATATTATTTTAGGGTATGAGCAGAGGAGGCAGTTAGCAAAGGACATTGCAAAGCCATACCTGGAGACTTAGAATGAGAATGAGGAGAAATCAGTGTCCCAAAATCCAATAGAAGACTGTTCTGAACATTAGGTATTCCGTTTTAAAGGAAGCTGGTAGTTAGAAATTGAATATGTTTAATCAAAATGTCTCTGTTACCTGATGTTGTAATTAGAAATATCTTTATGTGTAACATTCTTTTAATATAAATTTAAATGGAATTTAGATATTTTTAAGTGTTTCCTAAAACTAGTAGTTCTCTTTGAAACAAAACCCACTTGATGATCATTGATTTTTGTTTACTTTAGCTGGGAAATAACTCAGCAAATGAACTGTGGCTCATACTCTGTTTCAGTATAATTAAAGTTGATCTCTGAGGAAGGATGTCAACTATTTATTCTGAATTTCAAATAGGTGCCCCCCCATCCATGTCTGACCTTTGTTCTAAGTGGTGACCTTAGTTCCAAGCCGTGACTAGCTCTGCCCTGCAGATTGGCTCTCTTACCTGTGTTCCTTTGTACGTATACTTCAAGCTACTGATTTTCAAGCTTTTTGACAGTAAGAGATACATTGTGGCTGGGTATACATATACATGGATATGTGAGTGTATATATAACAGAAACAATATTTTCTTAAAATATATTTTACATAAACCTTTGCCCTACAAATTTATCCTGTTCCTCCGTCTGTTCTCCCTCTTCCACAAACTTTCTTTTACTCTGTTCCTTGACCTTGTAGATTTATATATTTTCCCCTTATCATTTTAGTCTGGTGTTTTTTTTTTTTTTTTTTAAGATAGAATCTTGCTTTGTCACTCAGGCTGGAGTGCAGTGGCATGATCTCAGCTCATTACAACCTCTGCCTTCCAGGTGCAAATGATTGTTATGCCTCAGTCTCCCAGGTAGCTGGGATTAGGGCGTGCATCACCACACCCAGCTAATATTTATTTATTTTTTTTTGAGACAGAGTCTCACTCAAGCGTCAGGCTGGAGTGCAGTGGTGCAACCTCCACCTCCTGGGTTCAAGCAATTCTCATGCCTCAGCCTCCCAAGTATCTGGGACTACAGGCGCGTACCACCATGCACAGCCAATTTTTTTGTTTTTTTAGTAGAGATGGGGTTTCACCATGTTGGCCAGGATGATCTCGATCTCTTGACCTCGTGATCCGCCCACCTCAGTCTCCCAAAGTGCTGGGATTACAGGTGTGAGCCACCACACCTGCCCTAATTTTTATATTTTTAATAGAGATGGGGGTTCACCATTTTGGCCAGGCTGGTCTCGAACTCCTGACCTCCAGTGATCTGCCAGCCTCAGCCTCCCAAAATACTGAGATTACAGGCCTGAGCTACTACACCTGGACCCATTTTAATTTTTAGCTAGCTTTTAGACTTTTAGAAGTAAAGAGTAACAGGCCAGAGTTGGTGGCTCACACCTGTAATCCCAACATTTTGGGAGGCCAAGGCAAGTGGATCATTTGAGACCAGCCTGAGCGTTGTGGTGAAATCTCATCTCTACAGAAAATACAGAAATTAGCTGGGTATGGTGGCATGTGCCCCTGAAGTCCCAACAATTTGAGTACTGAGGCAGGAGGATCACTTGAGCCCAGGAGGTCGAGACTGCAATGAGCCGCGTTGACACCACTGTACAGCCTGGGTGACAAAGCGAGATCCTGTCTCCAAAAAGAAAAGAAATAAACAGTAATGACTGACACTTGTTTTTAAAGAGAGCCTTCTCTAAAAGATGCTCTAGTGTGGCCTTCAAGATTAATCTGTAAAAGATTTCTATTGTACCTATGAAACTCAAGAATAGTATGGAAATAGTAAAATTTCCAATTTAAAGTTAATTTTTAGACATTTTAAATAGAACCTCTCTGAGATAAAACGCTTTTCTACATGCTAACATGCCAGGAAGAAAGAAGCCATGTGGCTCAAGGTTAAGAGATCTGAGATATCCGGAGTTATTTAAGAAGGCTTTTAGCATGAAAGAGCTTATTACCCATAACTTACGATACACTGAAATTCAAAACATCGTCCTCAGCTTTAATGCTTTGCCTCCAGTTGTTACTGAAAAGTACAGTGATTTTTTTAATCTCACTAGTTCAAATAAATATATTCAGATTCTCTTTTGTAACATGAAAATTCCTATTCTGTCATTAAATATTAGTTTTGGAAACTTTCTTAAATTTGTGCTTAAGCTTTTCCTATTTTTCTTTATTTGAATAATCTTCATGTCTTGCTTTCATTCCAGGAAATCCATGGTGTACAACACTCTCTGTTCTTTAATGTTTTAACTCGTTCATCTTCCAGAATCACTTATACCCACTTATCCTCCCTTTTTTATATGATCTCCCATTTGATTTTTTTTTAACATTCTAGATCCCATTTTTATTTATATGTTTCAAACTTTTTTTTTTTTTTTTTTTTTTTTTTTTGAGATGGGAATCTTGCTCTGTCACCCAGGCTGGAGTGCGGTGGCGGGATTTCAGCTCACTGAAATCTCCTCCTCCTGGGTTCTTGGAATTCTCCTGCCTCAGCCTACTCAGTAGCTGGGCCTATTGGCACACAACCCCACGCCTGGCTAATTTTTTGTATTTTAGTAGAGATGGGGTTTCATTATGTTGTCTAGGCTGGTCTTGAACTCCTGAGCTCAGGCAATCCGGCCACCTCAGCCTCCCAAAGTGCTAGGATTATAGGTGTGAGCCACCGCGCCCGGCCTGTTGCAGACTTTTATACTTTTAGCATGACTGTATCTATCCCACAAAATAGCCTGGCTCCTTGATTTTAAATTATCCTTTTCCTGGGTCCTGTCCAGACTCTCATTATACCAGCCCCTACCAGTTGTTAGGGCAATCAACAATTTATTTCCAACAAGGGAACAGGGTCCTTGCCTCACTATTTCTAGGCTACATGATGCTCCTCTGCCCAGGGCTAAAAATAGCCACAGCTGCTTGTTTATTGGTCACATTATTTTTAGGTTTGCATACACACATATGCCTAAATCTAATCCAGCCCAGCAGATCAAATCCAGTAAGCAAAAGGAAGTGGTAAATATCTGAAGGGACAGTTAAACATTGTACATCTTCACAATATCTTTTTATGCTACTATAATACAGGTTTCTAATCCTGTTTTCAAAACTACTCTCTTATCTTCTGTTTTTAAATTTTTTTCCCTGCCAGTCTACTTAGTAAGATCAAGTTTCTGAAATTACAAAACAATGACAGTAGAATTTTCCTCACTTAAAGTAATAAATAGCCGAGAATTGCTGTGAAATCCTACTTTTCCTATTGACATATTATAAAAAAGAAGTGATATGTTCCTAGGAATTAAAAAGGTATGTTTCCTTAACTGTTAATACCACACTTGGGGTCAGGTAAGCTTTGTACTCTGGCAGTTATTATGACAGTTGTTTTTGGTCTGGGCTCTGACAAAACCAGGATAGGCCAGAGGCGACATCAATCTACTCTGCAAGACACAGACCCCAAATTTCATAACTCGTGTTTTTTGGTAAAATAATGAAGTTATTCCTTACTTTATAAATTAGGATGTCAAATTTCTCATGTTGAGTTTTATTTTAAGCAGACCTGGATTTCTTCAGAGACAGACAATTTGCCTATACCCAAAATACCATGAACTTGTTATGTTTATTCCAGAAAATGTTTTTTTTTGTTTTGTTTTCAAAAATAGCCTGGCACCTGCCCTGTCAGAGCTTATACCCATGGGGACAGGAACAAACAAGTAAATAAATATATAATCACAAATTGTGATAAATGCTGGCAAGGTGAATAGGGTAAAATGATGGAGAATGGGGGTAAGGATGAGGGAGGAAGTGATTTAGATAGAATGATCAGGGAGGTCCTCTCTATAGAGGCGATATTTAAGATAAGAAGTTGAGAGATGAACAGAAAGCAACTAAGTCATTTAGTCAATAAATGTTTATTGAGTATCTATTTGTCAGATGTTGGTTGGTGGTAGGAATATAAGCATAAATCAGACATAGGGGAGCCCTGTCTGCAAAAGGTTATATTTCAGTGAGTTAAGTCTAGATCTTACTATACTTTTTACCATGTTGCCCAGGCTGGATCCACCTCCCTTTTTCATTCAAGAAAAATAAAGTTAATTAATTCAGACTCCCAAAGAGTCTGAATTAATTAACTTTATTTTTCTTGAATAAAAGCACTACATAACAGCCACAGCTGGAGCCTGTGTCTTCTTCGTGGAGATTCTGATATGGGTCTTACAAGATGGTCAGTGAATTCCTGATAGGGAGACTCATTGAACATGTTGTCTTTCTTGAGGTATTGGGGATGAGATAGCTGTAGGTCTTGAAGATAGTATTAAAGGTGACCTTGGCAAAGGTGCCTAGGGTAGCAGTGCAGCTCCTGGTGGAGGTGTAGCAGTCATTGATATGGGCCATCAGCAACAGCTTCTTGGGCATAGGGGCTGACAGTGCCTCTAGGGGGCTGGGATGAGGCCACCAGCACAGAGCTGCAGTGGTTACCTTGCAAGGGACTGTGGGTCTTGCTGATCTTGATCCCCAGGTAGCTTCACTGCACATGGGAAATGGAGAGGTTCGCCCATATATGGTGACCCTGGAGATGGCAGGGACTACGTCCTTGAAACACCTAACATAGAGACTGATGTGACTCTTGTCCCTGACTGTGACAGATGCCTTGACCCTGATCCACTGGCCAGCACAGGTCTCTTTTTGCATGGGCATAATCTTTAAAACCTCATCTTTGAGGACATCCTTAGGAAAAAACGAGCAATCTCAGGCTCCTTGATAGGTAGGGAGAAGAGAGAGATTTCCTCCAGGAACTTGATTGTTATATCATTTATCAGGTGGCCCACCTTGGTGACAGGGAGCTATTCCTTGTCCTTGTCTCCTTGAGCTCCCAGGCCTTGGTGACAACCCTGGCCCAGTCACCACTCCTGAAGCTTCCCAGTCCAGGGCCCCTAGCAGTGGCAGGATCTTAATCTCTTTTCTTCTCTACTTTTTGTTTCCTTGACACTTATAATTCTCTGACATTCCATAATGTTTCACTTAATTGTTGTCTATCTTCAGTAGAATATAAACTTTGTTACAGCAGGACTTTTTATTTCATTTATGGCTTTATCTCCAGTGCCTAGAATAATGTCTAGCATGTAGTACTTGCTTAATAATATTGGTAGAATGAAAGAATGGGATATTGTCTTATTTTCTTATTTTAAAGGGCAGATTCGTATACTTTGAGATGAAATGAGCAAATCACAGGGCTGTGATTTTCATGAGGAGATTAAAAAGTCCAAATCTTGGGAGGCCGAGGCAGGTGGATCACGAGGTCAAGAGATCGAGACCATCCTGGTCAACATGGTGAAACCCCGTCTCTACTAAAACTACAAAAAATTAGCTGGGCATGGTGGCGCGTGCCTGTAATCCCAGCTACTCAGGAGGCTGAGGCAGGAGAATTGCCTGAACCCAGGAGGCGGAGGTTGCGGTGAGCTGAGATCGCGCCATTGCACTCCAGCCTGGGTAACAAGAGCGAAACTCCGTCTCAAAAAAAAAAAAAAAGTCCAAATCTTTCACTTAGCTAAAAACCATTTTATTTTACTTATATAGAAGTAGGCTATAGACAAAGCCAGCATTTTCCTTGTGGGCAGCTGTAAGTACCGCTTAAGCACAGATAAATATTAACTTGAGAGCTCTTAATACCATAAAGCATCCGTCTGCAAAGATGGTCTTGACTAGAGCATTGTTAGGACATCTTAAAAACATAGAATTAAGTTTTGAGTCTCATAGTGACATTATTGTAGCTCTGCATATTTTTATGGAAAATATTTCTTGTTGTTTGCTATCCCTCCTTATTGTTTATAAGTGAAAAAAAAAAACAAGAGCAACAACTAAGGTCCAAGGAAGTTAAGTACATTCATGGTCACTAAGCTGGGAAAGGTAGAACCTGACGATAAACTCAGGCCAGACCCCAAACCTGTGTTCTGTTTATGTTCTTGCATAATGCCCAACGTATAGTAGACATTCAGTTAATATTTGGATTGATGGATAAATGAGTAGATGGCAGATGTGTGAACATTCTAAGAGCGTTTAAGATATGAAAAGATTGAGAATCCAATCATAGGCAAGGAATGGGAACAGATCTTACAGAAGTTCTTAGTAGGAACAAACTTAAGAATTTAAAAATGGTTTCTAGTGATTAGTGAAAAGAGTACCTCAAAATGATAGAGGCTGGAGAAAGGTTTAAAATACTGTAAGGCTTTGTAATCCCCAGAATAAAGAGTCTGGAATTGATTCTGGTTATAATGAGTTTTTATTGGACGTTTTCTGTTTTTACTTTTATTTTTGTGAAAAGCCTAGTCATGTTTTCAGTTTGTTTTATAGTAACTTTTTTTTATCATAATTCACATACCATACAATATACCCATTTAAAACAATTTAATAGTTTTTAGTATATTCACAAATTTGTATAATCGTTGTTACCATTTGAGAACATTTTTATCTCCCCTGAAAAGAAACCCCATACGTGTCAGTCTTTATCCTCCCAACCTCCTGGCCAGGGAAACCACTAATCAATTTTGTCCCTATTAAATTTCTTATTCTGGACATTTCAAATATATGGAATCATATAATATATGGTCTTTTGTGACTAGTTTCTTTCACTTAGCATGAGGTTATCGGGGTTTGTCTGTGTTGTACATTAATCAGTACTTCATTTTTTTTATAGCTGAATAATATTCCATTGTATGGATATACCACATTTTATTTATTCATTGATTAGTTGATGGACCTTTCGGTTGTTTCTACTTTTTGGCTATTATGAATAATGTTACTGTGAACATTCACATCTGTGTTTTTGTGTGGACGTACAAGTTTTCATTTCTTTTGGGTATGTACCTAGAATTGTTGGCTCATACGGTAGCTCCATGTTGAACAATTTGAGGAACTACCTGACTGTTTTCTAACATGGCTGCATCATTTTACATTGTCACCAACAGCATATGAGGGTTCCAGTTTCTCTACATCCTTACCAATGTGTATTACTGCCTTTTGGGTCATTGCCATCCTGTGGTGGTGGGGAGCTAGGTTTGTATCTTATTGTGGTTTTTATTTGCATTTCACTAATGACTAAGGATGTTGAGTATTTTAAGTGTATATTGGCCATTTGTATATCTTCTTTAAATAAATGTCTGTTTAGATCTTTTGTCCATTTTTAAGTTTGGTCATTTGTCCTTTTGTTGAGTTGCAGGTTCTTTGAATATTTTGCATACACAAGTCCCATATCAGACAGACAGTTTGCAAATAATTTCTTCCATTCTGTGGGTTGTCTTTTCATTTTGTCGGTAGTGTCCACTGAAATACAAGTTTTTAATTTTTCATGTCCCATTTACCTGTTTTTTCTGGCTTTGGTTACATGTTTAATAAACAATTGTCAAATCAATGATTTGAAGATGACCCCATATGTTTTCTTCTAAGACTTATTATAGTTCAGCTCTTGGATTTAGGTCTTGATCTATTTTGAGTTAATTTTTATATATTGTGTGGGGTAGAAGGTCCAATTTCATCCTTTTACATGGATATATTCAGTTGTTTCAGCACCATTTGTTGGAAAGCCTGTTTTTTCTCAATGAAACTATTAGAAGTTTTAAGCAGAAAAATAGGATCAAACATATGTTTAAAGAAGATCACTCTGGCCGCTGTGTGGAGAATGACAGTCCATCATCTTTGAATCTTAGAATGCCAACAAAAGGTACTGTGAACAAGCAACCAGTGACTTAGAGTGAAGACCACCAGGAACTTATCCAAAGAGGCATGAGAATAAAGTGTTAAAAGAAGAAAATGCAGTTGGCCGAGCACAGTGGCTCACGGCTGAAATTCCAGCACTTTGGAAGTCTGAGGCAGGCAAGTCACCTGTGGTCAGGAGTTCAAGAGCAGCCTGGCCAACATGGTGAAACCTCATCTCTACTAAAAATATAAAAATTAGCTGGACGTGGTGGCACACACTTGTGATCCCAGCTACTTCGGAGGCTAAGGCAGGAGAATAACCTGAACCCGGGAGGTGAAGATTACAGTAAGCCGAGATTGTGCTACTGCACTCCCTGAGACTCTGTCTTAGGAAAAAAGAGAGAGAGAGAATGTAGTCAACTGTGTAGCATCCTGCTTAGTGATTAAGATGCACTCATGCAGTGCATAATGATATTTCAACACAATGGTTGTCCCATTAATATTACATTACCATATTTTTACTGTACCTTTTCAAGATATATTTAGAGGTTTAGATATATTTAGATATACAAATACTTATTGTGTTACAGTTGCCTACTGTATTCAGTATAGTCACATACTCTACACGCTTGTAGCCTGGGAGCAATATGCTATACAATATACTATACGTATGTTGTAGGCTATAATAATTTAGGTTTGTATAAGTACACTCTATGATGTGTGCACAGTGATGACATTGTCTAATGATGCATTTCTCAGAACGTATCCCTGTCATTAAGAGGCACGTAATAATGTAATATATAAAAAGGAAGTAGCTATTGGATTTAGTATCCAGGTTATTGGATGGAGACCTTCTGAAAAGGAGTTTTGGTAGAGTAATCAATAATAGCAATCCTATTAGAATTAGTTAAGGACTGAAAATGGGAAAACAGCAACTAGAGAAAACTCTCTAAAGAAATTTGCTGGGAAGATTTTTGTGTAAATATAGACAAGCTTACCCTAATATTTATATGGGAAGGCTAGGATAGCTAAAACAATTAGTAAAGTAAGTGGGAAGAATCAGTCTTATCTGGTTATTTAGCCTCAGTAATGAAGACAGTATGGTAATGGAGGAGACCTAGACACATAGGAGATTAGAAGAGAAAAAGAACCCAGACATAGATTGAACTGTAGTATGGCCTGCAGGTTTTTAACAGAGGTACGAAAGCAATTCATTAGGGGAAGGTTATTACTTCGGTATTTCCAGCAAATGGTACTAGAGCAATGGACATTCATAGGCAAAACTGTAAACCCCTACTTAAAATTCACAGTTTGTGCTGAAATTAACTCAAAATATACCATCAGTTTAATAAAACCATAAGGTGGCCGGGCACAGTGGCTCATGCCCGCAACCCCAACAGTTTGGGAGGCTGAGGCATGCAGATCATCTGAGGTCAGGAGTTCGAGATCAGCCTGGCCAACATGGCAAAATCCCGTCTCTAGTAAAAATACAAAAATTATCCAGTGTGGTGGCATGCACCTATAGTCCCAGCTATTCAGGAGGCTGAGGCAAGAGAATCTCTTGAACCCTGAAGGCAGAGGTCACAAGAGCTGAGATCATGCCACTGCACTCCAGCCTGGGCGACAGTGAAAGACTCCATCTCAAATATATACATATATATAACATTCTTGGACATACATATATATATATGTAGAAGAAAAATCTTTGGAATGTAAGACTAGGTGAAGAGGCTGGGCACAGTGGATCATTTGAGGTCAGGAGTTCGAGACCAGCCTGGCCAACATGGCAAAAACCCGTCTCTACCAAAAATAAAAAATTAGCTGGGTGTTGTGGTAAGTGCCAGTAATCTCAGCTACTCGGGAGGCTGAGGCAGGAGAATCACTTGAACCCAGGAGGTAGAGACACTGAGACCCTATTTAAAAAAAAAAAAAAAAAACCAACTAGGTGAAGATTTCTTAGACAAAGCACTAAACACATGATATGTGAAAGAAAAAAATCATTAAATTAATTAGACTTTCACAAAATTAAAATCTTCCTCTCTACAAAATACCTTCTCAAGAGAATGAAAAGACTAGCTACAGACTTGGAGAAAATATTTACAAGCCAATGTGTCTGACAGTGGACTTCTGTATAAAAATAACTTTCAAAAGTCAACAGTCAAAAAAACTAACAATCCAGGCCGAGCACAGTGAGGTGGCTCACACCTGTAATCCCAGCACTTGGAAGACCAAGGTGGGCAGATCACCTGAGGTCAGTAGTTCAAGCCAGCCTGGCCAACATGGCGAAAACCCATCTCTACTAAAAATACAGCAGTTGGCTGGGCGTGGTGGTGGGCGCCTATAATCCCAGCTACTCAGGAGGCTGAGGTAGGAGAATCAATTGAACCCAGGAGGTGGAGGCTGAAGTGAGCTGAGACCGCACCGTTGCACTCCAGCCTGGGCAACAAGATCAAAACCCTGTCTCAAAAAAACCACAAAAAACAAAAAACTAACAATCTAATTAGAAAGTTGACAAAAGAGATAAACAGACATTTCACCAAAGAGGATGTGCAAATAGCGAATAAACACATGAAAAAATGTTCACCGTCTTAGCCACAGGGAAATATAAATTAATATGATGATGAAATATTACTATATGCCCTCTTAGAACTACAGAAATTAAAAAATAGTGACAGCATCCAATGCCAGTGAGGATGTAGAGAAACTGGATCTTTTATATGTTGCTAGTGCAAATGTCAAGTGATAGACCCACTCTGGAAAAAGTTGGCCAGTTTCTTACAGCTATACACTTACCATATGACCCATAAATAACATTCTTGGGCATTTATTTCAAAGAAATCAAAAGTTATTTCCTCATATAAACCTGTACATGAATATTCTTAAAACTTTTTCTGTTATAGCCAAAAACTGGAAACAACCTCGAATGTCCTTCCCTTGGGTGAATGATTAAACAAATTATGGTATATACATACCATAGAATGCTACTCAGCAATGAAATGGAACAGACCAGGAATACATGCAACAATTTGGAGAGGACCTCAAGAGCATTATGGTGAAAGAAGTGTTAAATGACAGTTTCAAATGGCAGCATACTACATGATTGTATTTGTGTAACATTCTGGAAAAGAAAAAAGTATAAACATGGAAAACAGATTATTGATTTGATTAGGGACTATAGGGAGTACAGGAGTGATGCAGTAGTTCACTATTGTGTTTGTTGTGGTAGTTACAAAATCTATACATGTGATAAATTGTAGAGAACTATACATACATGCATACACAAATAAGTGCATGTTTAAAAAAAAAAAAAAAAAAAACAACCCTGAAATCTGAATAAGGTCTGTAGATCATAATACCCAATGTCAATTTTCTGGTTTTGCTATTACGCTGCAGTTATGTTAGATAATATCATTAGGGAAAGCTGGGTGAAAGGTACTCAGGACCTCTCTGCACAGTTTTTTAACTTCCTGTAAGGCTATAATTATTTTAAAATAAAAATTTTAAAAATATCAACCCAAAAAAGGAACAGGAATAGTTGGAGAGATGTAGGATTGAGAGTGGGGTTTTTTGCTTTATTTTTGCCTTTTTTTTTTTTTTTTTTTTTTTTTTTGAGATGAAGTCTTGCTCTGTCACGCAGGCTGGAGTGCAGTGGTGTGATCTCGGCTCACTGCAACCTCCATCTCCCATGTTCACGTGATCCTCCTGCCTCAGCCTCCCGAGTAGCTGGGATTGCAGGCGTGCACCACCACGCCCAACTAATTTTTATATTTTTAGTAGAGACAGGGTTTCACCATTTTGGCCAGAATGGTCTTGAACTTCTGACCTCAAGTGCTCTGCCCACCTTGGCCTCCCAAAGTGCTGGGATTACAGGCATGAGCTACCACGCCTGGCCTTATTTTTGCTTTTTTAAAAAAGATACTAAAACATGTTTGTAAGCTTATGAGATTATCATAAAAGAGCAAAATGATGATACAAATGAGAGGACATAGTTACAGGAAGAAATCTTACACCTTTGGCTTTAAGCATTAAATAATGAGAAAAATAGTATTATTTACATTTCTGTCTTATTTATAAGCGAGGTTATCTTTACAACATTTTGTAAATGATTCTAAATGTAAATGTGGCTATCGTATGGTATAGTTCTCTAATGTTCTAAAAATTCTTCCTGCTTTTGTATTGCATTATGGAACTAAATTATTAAATAAAATTGAATTTCAAGAGTTTTTATGGTGTTTGCTAGTGCTTATTCAATAACCTTGAGTTTTATTTGTCACTTCCTACTCTTTTCCCTTTCGGATTTTTATCCAATATCGGTAGGTTATTAATTTCCTTCAACTAAAAAGTTTTTATATATACTTAGAAAAAACTAATTATTTATTCTTGTTTTGTCCTTTATGTGAAATGTGATAATATCAAAATGCTTAATAGAAATTATTGGCTGTTTATTTCAGGGATACAGCAGGCCAGGAGCGATTTCACACCATCACAACCTCCTACTACAGAGGAGCAATGGGTATCATGCTAGTATATGACATCACCAATGGTAAAAGTTTTGAAAACATCAGCAAATGGCTTAGAAACATAGATGAGGTAAGACTAGAAATTGTATAAACCCTTCATGAACACACATTTGTGTGCTTGGTTAGGAAGAATAAATATTCCAGTTGATCTTCATGATATAATGTACCGTTTAAGTCATTATTATTGAAGTATTTCTGTTTTCTAAAAGTTAATGTTGGCTGGGTACAGTGGTTCACACCTGTAATTCGAGCACTTTGGGAGGCTCATGCAGGAGGATCACCTGAGGTCAGGAGATTGAGACCAGCCTGGCCAACATGGTGAAACCTTCTACTAAAAATTACAAAAATTAGCTGGGCATGGTGGCATGTGCCTGTAGTCCCAGCTTCTGGAGAGGCTAAAGTAGGAGAATCGCTTGAACCTGGGAGGCAGACATTTGCAGTGAACTGAGATCGCACCACTGCATTCTAGCCTGAGCAACAGAGCAAGACTCCGGCTCACACACACACACAAAGTTAATGTTATTATTTGCCTACCTTTTTCTTAAGTTTTTGGGAAGTCTATCTAGAGCCCCATTAAAGACAATTAGTAAATTACTTCAAAACTCTATATAGCCATCTTATAAGATGACCCAAAATAGAAGCTACCAGTGGTTTTACAGTGACTTTCTGGAAATGACTTTTCTTTTCTTTTCTTTTCTTTTTTCTCCTAACCACTAGACCACCAGGAATAATTTTTTCTTAATATATTTTTATTGAATGAATGAAATGTCCAGCAGTTTTTTAAGACTTTATTTTTCATCTTATAGGAATAAAATTTGTTTCTAGGCATTTTGAAATATGTGGAATACTAATACAGTAAAAACCAAACTAAGAAAATAGTTCCATTGCATGTGAAGATGTTGGGGTTTTTTTGTTTTTTGATTTTTGTTTTTTTGAGGTAGTCTTACTTCATCACCCAGGCTGGAGTGCGGTGGCATGATCGTGGCTCACTGGAACCTCTGCCTCCTGGGTTCAAGTGATTCTGTGTCTCCGTGTCCTGAGTAGCTGGAATTACAGGTGTGTGCCACCACACCGGCTAATTTTTGTATTTGTAGTAGAGACAGAGTCTTGCCATGTTGGCCAGTCTGGTCTTGAACTCCTGGCCTCGAGTGATCTGCTCAGCTTGACCTCCCGAAGTGCTGGGATTGCAGAGGTGTCCAGCCTGATGTTACTTTTTATAAGTTAAAACTATGTATCGAAGCATGTTTGTTTCTTTGCTACAGCATAGGTGGCTTCTTGTTAAAGAGGTTTTTTTCATGCCTATTGCTACCTTCTAGGCTTTGAATTTCATTAAGAGTAACTCTTTGAAACAAGTTTTGGCCAAACACACAAAGACCAAGTCTTAAACCAGTATTAGACCCAAGAATGGTAGCAATCTTAAGGACACATTACTACTTTTTTGTTGCTACAATAAATCTTTAGGAGAAGCCCATTATTTTGTAATAATTATTTACAGATACATAGATCTTACAAAAAGCTGTATTTTGATTTCCTTATTCTTTATTATTCAGGTAAGTAGTCTGTATTAAGAGCAGTTTAAAGATTTTGCAGTGCGTTTTCAACAACCATCAATTCTCTGATTCTACCACATGAACTGGTGTCCTCCTATTCAATCCTATTCTGACACTAACTGTCAGACTCCACAAGTTTGAGGACTCAGTCCACAAGACTGCCCTCACTTGCAGCACCATTTGCAAGTCCTGGGTCCCCAGGCTTACCCACATTTCTGTCTTCTGTCCATGTTGGCTATAGATTTTGGAAATGCCAATCCATGTGATCATTTGCTAGAGTGAGTCATAGAACTCAGGAAAATACTATGCTTAGGATTACCATTTTATTATAAAATATACAACTTGCGAACAGCCAAATGGAAGAAGGGCATATGCAGGGAGTTGGGGCAGGGCTCCAGGGCTTCCATGCCCTTTCCGGATACGCCACCTCTCCCAACACCTTGATGTATTCACCAAATTGGAATATTCCTTACCCTCAGTTTTTCAGATTTTGAATTGAAATTCCATCACTTAGGCATGATTGATTAAATCATTGACCTCTGGTGATTGAGTGTAATGCCTGTCTCCCTTCCCCTCCTAAGAGGTCAGGAAGTGGGACTGAAAGTTTCAGCCCTCTAATCACTTGGTTGATTCCTCTGGAGACCAGCCCCCATTCTGAAGCTAGATAGAAGCCTTGTCATCAGTCACCTCATTAGCATAAACTCATTATAGTTAAAAGAATCTTGTTATGAATAGCAAAAGACAACCCTGTCACTCAGGAAATTGGGAGGTCAGTGACAGGAACTGAGAGCAAAGACTCAATGTATGTTTTTATTATACCACAGACTTAAACACCTGACATGGTAGACTGAATGGTTTGTTTCCCACCATAAACTGAGAAACATACAACTTAGGTGTTAAAAAGGAAAATTGTGGGTGTGGCGATACACATCTATGGTTCCAGTTACTTGCAAGGCTGAGGCAGGAAGATTGCTTGAAACCAGGAATTCAAGACCGCGGTGAGCTATTATCATACCACTGTACTTCAGCTTGGGTGACAGAGTGAGATCCTGTCTCTAAAAAAGAAAAAAAACATTAAGTTACTTAAAAAAGAAAATCTTGGCCGGGCATAGTGGCTCATACCTGTAATCCTAGCACTTTGGGAGGCTGAGGCATGTGGATCACCTGAGGTCAGGAGTTTGAAATCAGCCTGGTCAACATGGTGAAACCCTGTCTTTATGAAAAACACAAAAAATTATCTGGGTGTCATGATGGGCACCTGTAGTCCCAGCTACTTGGGAGGCTGAGTCAGGAGAATTGCTTGAACCCAGGACGCAGAGGAGGCTGTGGTGAGCCAAGATCACACCACTGCACTCCAGTCTGGGTAGCAGAGTGCAACTCCATCTCAGAAAAAAAGATAAAGAAAATGTTGTTTCTTTGACACATTAAAGGATTACATAACATGATCAAGAGGAACTTAGCCCAGGAATGAAAGGGTAGTTCAACATATAGAACCTATCAATATAATATACCATATTAATAAAGGACAAAACTATACAATCATCTCAGTTCGCACAAAAAGTAACATTTGACAAAACCCAGCATTCTTTTATGATTAGAACAATCGGCTAGGTGCGGTGGCTCACACCTGTAATCCCAGCACTTTGGGAGGCTGAGGTGAATGGATCACCTGAGGTCAGGAGTTTGAGACCAGCCTGGCCAACATGGTGAAACCACATCTCTACTAAAAATACAAAAATCAGCTGGATGTGGTGGCACATGCCTGTAATCTCAGCTACTCAGGAGGCTGAGGCAGGAGAATTGCTTGAACGAGGAGGCGGAGGTTGGACTGAGCCGAAATCATGCCATTGCACTTCAGGCTGAGCAACAGAACAAGACTCCGTCTCAACCGGAAAAAAAAAAAAAGGGGGCAACAAACTAGGAATAGCAAATAACTTCCTTAATCCTGTAAGTGACATCTACAAAACTACCACAGGTAATAGCATACCCGTCACCTAAGTTTAAGAACATGGCAAGAATATCTGCTCTGGCCACTTCTGTTCAACATTACGCTGAGATTCCAGCCAGAGGAGAAAAAAAAAAGCCATCCAGATTCAAAAAACTATTTATAAATGGTGGAATCTTTTATATAGAAAATCCTTAAGAATCCACATATATATATCCAAAAACTCTTAAAACTATAAACAAGTTCAGCAAGGTTGCAGGAAATGAGATCAAGATACAAAAATCAGTTTTATTTCTGTACACTAGCAATAACCTGAAAATTACATTGAGAATAAAATTCCATTTGTAATAATATCAAAAAGGAAAAAATAATTAGGAATAAATTTAACCAAGAGTGTAAGACTTGTACACAGAAAACCACAAAATATTATTGAAAGAAATTAAAGATCTAAATAATTAGAAAGATATCCAGTGTTCATGAATTGGAAGACAATATTGTTCAGGTGGCTTTACTACCCAAAGTGATCTACAGATTCAGTGAATCCCAATCGCTTTTTTTTTTAAAAGAAAAAAAATAGACAAACTGCAGAAATGGACAAACTGACCTTTATAGACAGGTAAGGGACCCAGAATAGCCAAAATAATCTTGAAAAGGAAGTACAAAGTTGTAAGACTCACACTTTCTGTTTTTGTTTGTTTTTTGGGTTTTTTTTGAGACGGACACTTGCTCTGTCGCCAGGCTGTTGTGCAGTAGTGCAGTCTCGATTCCCTGCAACCTCCACCTCCCAGGTTGAAGTGATTCTTCTGCCTCAGCCTCCTGAGTAGCTGGGACTACAGATGCACACCACCACACCCAGCTAATTTTTGTATTTCTTTAATAGAGATGGGGTTTCACCATGTTGGCCAGGGTGGTCTCAATCTCTTGACCTCGTGGTCAACCCACCTTGGCCTCCCAAAGTACTGGGATTGTGCTCGGCCACACTTTATGGTTTTAAAATTTACTGCAAAGCCACAATAATCAAGACATTGTGATACTAACACAAGGATAGTCATAAAGATCAATGGAATAGCACTGAGAGTCTAAAAATAAACTCTTAAACATATATGGTCAGTTGACTTTTAACAAGATTGCTGGGCAGTCCAGTGGGCAAAACAATAGTCTTTCCAGCAAATCATACAGGAAAAACTGGCTATCCTCATGTGGAAGAATGAAAGTTAGATACACACTTCATCCCATAAGGAAAAGTTAACTCAAAATGGATCATGATGGCTGGGCAGTGTGTCCCACACCTGTAATCCCAACACTTTGGGAGGCTAAGGTAGGCCAGTTGCTGGAGCCCAGGAGTTTGAGACCAGCCTGGGCAACATGGTGAAACCCTATCTCTAGGGAAAAAAATATTAGGTGGGTATGGTGGCATCCACCTGTAGTTCAGACTAGCTTGGGAGGCTGAGGTGGGAGGATCACTTGAGCCCAGGAGGTCAAGACTGCAGTGAACCATGATTATTGCACTACTACACTCCAGCCTGGGCGACAGAGTGAGATTCTGTCTTTAAAAAAAAAAAAAAAAAAAAGGCCGTCGACTTACATGTAAGATGTAAAGCCATGAAGTGGCAAAAGAAAATAAATGGATAAATTGGGCTACATCAGATTTAAAACCTTTGTGTTTTGAAGGTTCTACCATTAAGAAAGTGAAAAGCCAATCCACAGACTGGAAGCAAAGAGGACAGACTATAACAAGTGTTGACAAAGATGTAGAGAAATTGTATATTGCTGGTAGAATTGTAGAATGATGCAGCTGCTTTGGAAGATATTTTGGCAGTTCTCAAAATGTTAAACACACAGTTACCTGTGACCAACAATTCCACTCCTAGGTATTTACCCAAGAGAATTAACAACATATATCAACACAAAAGGTGTACCCAAGTATTTATAGCAGCATTATTCACAGTAGCCAAAAAAATAGAAACAACCCGAACATCCATCAACTGATGAATTAATAAATAAAATGTGTATATTCATATAATGGAATATCACTCGGCCATTAAAAGGCATGAAGTACTGATATGTGGTGTGGTACAATGTGGGTGAACTTTGAAAACCTGATGAAAGAAGCCAGACATGAAAGGCCATATATGATTCCCTTTAAATGAAATGCCCCAAATTGACAAAGACATAGAGACAGAAAGCACATTCATGGTTGTCAAGGGCTGGGGATGATGTGTGGAGAGAAAAGAGTGATTGCTATGAATATAGGTTTATTGGGGAGTGATAAAAATATTCTAAAGTTAGTAGTGGTGGTAGTTGAACTGTCTCATATTACATATACTAAAAAACACTGAATTGTCTATTTTTACAGAATGAATTTTATGATGTGTGAATTATAAACTCAATAAAACTTATTTTTTTAAAACT
This sequence comes from Sapajus apella, assembly GCF_009761245.1. Taxonomy (NCBI): domain Eukaryota; kingdom Metazoa; phylum Chordata; class Mammalia; order Primates; family Cebidae; genus Sapajus; species Sapajus apella. Next base: position 201,624 of record NW_022437198.1, read on the forward strand.
TGAATTGAGCTTTAATACCTTGCTTTACAATTACAGCTGACCTTTGAACAATTGGGTTTGAACTACACAGGCACAGTTGTTATTATTTTTTAATTTAGAAAAATATTTTTGAGATGGGTGTCTCACTGTGTTGCCCAGGCTGGTCTTGAACCCCTGAGCTCTAGTGATTCTCCCATCTCAACCTTCCCAGTAACTAGGACCATAGGCATGTGCCACCATGCCTGACTCACAGATCCACTTAATATATGTATTTTTCCGCCAAAGTCAGATTGAAAATAAGAATTTTGACACTCACAGGTAATATAGGGTGGTTTGGGGCCATCTTTGCATGTATGTCTGTTTCACAGGGCAGGCTGCAGTACTTGAGTATGCTTGAATTTTGGTAAAGGAAGTAGGGTCCAGGAACGAATCAACCATCCCCCATGGTTACTGAGGGGACTGAATTTCTTCCCCCTTCCCTCCCCAATTCCCTCCTTCCCTTCCCTCCCCTCTCCCCTCCTCTCCTCTTTCGGTTTCTGAATGGTTTCATTATTAATTACTAAACGTCAACATCCTTTTAAAGTATTTGTTGTTTCTGTTTAATTATAGACAGTGGTCTCTCTGTGATACGTTTATCAACGTGTAGAGATATTTTTGGTTATCACAGCTTGGGTATAAGAAAAATGCTGACCGAAAATGTCAGTAGGGCCAAAGTTGAGAAACCTTGGTCTAAATACACCTCTCTGTATTAGTACCTTCGGAAGATTAGTCATATTTTAAGCTAGTTACAGTTTGCATGTGTAGTTCATATAGATAGAGATGTGTGTCCTCCTGCAAAAACATGTCCCTTTATGGATATGTCTGTGTGGTGTAACTACCAATCTTACTTTGGGTGTTTTTGCCTTACATGGTTGTAAACACAATATGTGTCTGACTGGAAAAAGATTAATGTGCATGTTGGCATAAGAAAATGTATGAGAGAATTTCTCTATATACTGAGTGCTGCCCTGGCTCAGCAGTGAAGTCTTTAACCTCATCATGCTTGCTTCTTATTGTTAGTAAGGATCATCCAAATAAGGATGATCTTAGCTGTGAAGATATGTATTTGGCTGTGCACAGCGGCTCATACCTGTGATCCCAGCACTTTGGGAATCCAAGGTAGGAGGATTGCTTGAGCTTAGGAGTTCAGGACCAACCTGAGCAATAGCAAGACCCCATCTCTACTAAAAAAAAAAAAAAATTTAAAGCTGGGCATGGTAACGAGTACCTGTAGTTCCAGCTATTTGGGAGGCTGAGATGGGAGGATCACCTGAGCCCAGGAGATCAAGGCTACAGTGAGCTATGACTGTAGCAGTATTGTAGCACTCCAGCCTGGGTGACATAGCAAGACCCTGTCTCAAAAAAATAAATAAGTCTTAAAAAAGGCTTGTATAATACTATTGTGTCCTTTCTTTCTTAGTTTTTATGTTTTGTTATTCAGAGAAGCATATCCTAGCTCTTTTTCAGATCTTAGCTTTGCTTTTTTTTTTTTTTTTTTTTTTTTTAAGATAATGTCTCACTCTATCACTCAGGCTAGAGTGCAGTGGCACAATCACAGCTTACTGCAGCCTCTACCTCCTGAGCTCAAGCAATCCTCCAACCCCAGCCTCCCAAGTACCTAGAACCTCTAGCATGCTCTATCATGTTTGGCTAATTTTTATGTTTGTAGAGATGGGGTCTCACTTGTTGCCCTCAAATTCTTGGGCTCAAGCAGTCTTCCTCCATTGGCTTCCCAAAGTATTGGGATTACACACATGAGCCACTGTGCACAGCAGGCTTACTGTCAGATATGTTTTTGAGCTAAAGTTATATTTATGCTCTCAAATGCCACACATGTTTAAGGAATTATACCTGTTTCCTCACTAGCCCCAGAATACTGATGCGAGTTGGCATGGAGGTGTATAGTAGGTTGTAAATTGGTGGTCAGAATGCTAAAGCTTTTTTAAAAAACAGGCCGAAAATACCTTAACACTTATAAATTTATATACAAGGTAATTTTACCTTTTTTATACTTCATTGATCACTTATTTATTGGCTTTCTTCCATCGGCCTGCTTACACATAACTTACCAGGTATTCTTAGTAGAAGAGTAGCTTCTGAAGCTACAGATAATTTGTCTTCTGTTTGAGTGGAGGTTCATGTTAGTGTCTCTGGTAATTTGCAGCGTCTGGTAGTGATCAGGATATGGGTAGATAGATTATTACAGGTCACCGTGATAATTTGTCCATTTAGCCGCTGGGAGCCTTTTAAAACCATACTTCTGTACATTTTTGGGATCATGGACCCCTGTGAGAAATTAGAATCTTACCAGAATGATATACTTCTACAACTTGCAAAGTTTTATATGTGGTTCTTGGAATTACTGATGTCCCTGAAATCTATCCATAGATTCTAAGATCAAAATGGCTCTTACTCTTTACTGACCCTTAGCACGTGGCAGAATTTTAGGAACATCTGATATATTGCTGCTTATTACTGGATATTTGCCAAGTTTCCTTTGTTTTAGCAGTAACATAAATTAAGAGGCACTAAATTCAGGTAAGACCATGGAATCCCCAAATAGGGAGTTTCTTTATAATACATTATATGTAATTTTTCTTTTTTTTGTTGGTGGGGAGTGAGGGGCAGAGTCTTACTTACTCTCTCTCCCAGGCTGGAGTGAAAGGGCATAATCTCGTCTCACTGCAACCTCTACCTCCTGGATTCAAGTGATTCTCCTGCCCTGGCCTCCCAAGTAGCTGGGTCTACAGGTGCCCACCACCACACCTAGATAATTTTTGTATTTGTAGTAGAGACAGGGTTTCACCAAGTTGGCCAGGCTGGTCTCAAACGCCTGACCTCAGGTGGTCCACCCTCCTCGGCCTCCCAAAGTGCTGGGATTACAGGTGTGAGCCACCACACCCGGCATAATTTTTCTTTTTTAAGCTTGTGATTCTACTAAGGATATCTTCCCCCCAACTAAAGAGTTTCCTCCCTAATCCCACCTTTGTTTGCCCCCTTTAAAACTATAATTGACCCTTGAACAACGGGGGTGTGAATCGCACAGGTCCACTTACACAAGGATTTTTTTGTTTAAAGAGACGGGGACTTGCAGTGTTGCCCAGGCTGGTCTCAAACTCCAGGTGTCAAGTGATCTTTCCTCCTCAGCCTCCCAAGAAGCTGAGTTTACAGGCGTGTGCCACCCAGCTCTATACGCAGGTTTTTAAAAACAAATATTTTAGAAAAAAATTTAGAGACTTAAACAACAGTTTGAAAAACTCACAGGCAAACCATATAGCCTAGAAATATGGGGGGCAGGAATTAAGCAAAAGTTAAGTATATAATGAATGTGTAAAGTATACACAGATACTAGTCTATTACTTACTACCATAAAATGTATGCAGATCTATTATTAAAAGTTTAAATTTATCAGAACTCAAAACATACAAACAGTTCATACATGGCATCTTTTGCAGTCAAGAGAAATGTAAACAAAGATACAGTATTAAATCAACTGCATAAAAATAACCATAATACCTACTGTACTACTGTGATAATTTTGTAGCCACCTCCTGTTGCTAATTTGGTGAGCTCATATGTTGCAAGTGTCTGCTTGAAATACCATCTGATGCGGATCATCTCCCCATGAACAGTTTGTGTCTCCAGTAAATCCCATATTGCAATCAAAAGTGAACTCTTGTGGTTCTTGCTTGTTTTCATTGTGCTAGTGCCATACCATAAACCTTGAATAACACCATCCGACCTATACAAAGTGCTACTAGTGATGCCAGAAGCACTCCTGAGAAGCAGAGAAAAATCATGACATTACAAGAAAAAGTTGAATTGCTTGATATGTGCTGTAGAGTGAGGTCTGCAGCTGTGGTTGCCCGTTATTTCAAGATAAATTAATCCAGCATAAGGACCATTTTAAATAAAAGAAAATCTGTGAAGCCATCACTGCAACTACAGCAGGAGGTGTAAAAACCTTGCACGTTTTATGAAATACCTTTTTATCTCATGTTGAAAATGCAGCTTTTATGTGGGTACAGGATTGCTATAAGAAAGGCATACTTGTAGACTTTTCTTGAATGTAATATTCAAGAAAATGTGAAGTCATTAAATGACAAAGCAAAACAAAAGTAAAGCTAGAGGATTTAAAGCCAGCAGAGGATGGTTTGATAATTTTAGAAAGAGATTTGGCCTAAAAATGGCAGGATAACAGGAGAAGCAGCTTCTGCTGACTAAGAGACAGCAGACGAGTTCCTGAGCACCATTAAGAAAATCATTCAGGAAAAAGGATATCTGCCCGAACAGATGTTTAATGCAGTCAAAAGTGTCCTATTCTTGGGTGGTAGAGGAGGACACAAAGGACATGTGTTAGGAAAAGAAAAAAGCACAGGGAATTAAGGCAGGAAGGGATAGGCTAACTACTATTTTGTGCAAATGCAGTTGGGTTTATGATCAGGACTGACTGCCCTTATATATAAAGTTGCTAACTCCCAAGACTTGAAGGGAAAAGCTGCCAGGTTTTTGATCATTCAACAAGAAGACCTGAACATTGAGAATCCTTTTTCTGGATTGCTGCCATTATGGGACTGCCTTTTAAGTTATTTTGATATTGGAGAGTACCCCTGGCCACCCAGAACCCCATGAGTTTAACACCAAAAGCATCGAAGTGGTCTTTTTGCCTCCAAACACAGTGTCTCTAATTCAGCATCTAGATCAGGGGGTCATGAGGACCTTTAAGGTTAATAACACACGGTACTCTAACCTCAATAGAACGTGAAAATCTGGAGGGATTACACCACTGAAGATGCCATCGTTACAGAAAAAGCCATGAAAGCCATCAAGCACAAAACAATAGCTTACTCCTGGAGAAAACTGTGTCCCGTTGTTGAGCATGATTTCACAGGATTTGTAGCAGAGCCAGTCAAGGAATTTATGAAAGAGACTATGGATAAGACAAAAGCTAATAGACACCAACCAGAGGAATCAACAGAAGACGACTTAATGAAGATGCCGGTGTTTCCAAACCAATGCTAGACAATAAGGAAGAAGATAACAGAAGTAGTGCCAGAAAACAAATTGACTTTAGGCAATCTGGCAGAAGGGTTCTGATTATTCAAGACTGCTTGAGACTTACTGTACAACATGGACCGTTACATGATACAGGCACTGAAACTGAAGCAAATCATTGAAGAAGGATTGGTTTTGTATAGAAATATTTTTAAAGAAATGAAAAGGCAAAAAATACAGAAATTACAATGTTTTTCCCTAAAGTTACACTGAGTGTGCCTGCCTCCCCTTCTACCTTCTCTACCTCTTCTGCCTATGCTTCCCCTGAGACTGCAAGACCAACCCCCTCCTCTTTCTCCTCCTCAGCCTACTCAATTTGAAGACATTTGAGGATGAAGACCTTTATGATGATCCACTTCCACTTAATGAATAGTAAATATATTTTTCTTCCTTATGATTTTCTTAGTAACATTTTCTTTTCTCTAATTTTGTGGTAAGAATACAGTGTAGATATATGTTAATCGACTATGTTATTGATAATGCTTCTAGTTAGCAGTAGGCTGTTAGTCGTAAAGTTTTGGGGAAGTTAAAAGTTATACATGGCATCCCCTTACCCCCATTGTTCAAGGGTCAACTGTATGTTGTTTTAATTTAGCATATTTTATAACTTGTAACTGCAGCCACTTGGCAGTTTTGTTGTTGTTTTTGTTGTTGTTGCTTTTTTGATTGTTTTCTTTGAGACAGTCTTGCTTTGTTTCCCAGGCTGGAGTGCAGTGGCAGTGATAATAGTTCACTCCAGCCTTGAGCTCCTGGGCTCAAGTGATCCTCCTGCCTCGCTCGACCCCTTACAGTGTTGGGATTATAGGCATGAGCCACCGTGCTCAGCCTGTTGTTGTTTTTGAATACTTTTAAAAATTGTGGTAAAATACATACAACATAAAATTTTCATTTTATCCATTATTTTGGTGTATAGTTGAGTGGAGTTAAGTACATTCTCCTGTTGTGCAACCATCACCACCATCCATCTCCAGAACTCTTTCATCTTTCTGAACTGAAGCTTTGCGTCCATTAAACAATATTGCTGTCTCCCCTTTCCCCAGCTCCTGGCAACTGTCACCATTGTATTTTCTATGAATTTGACTGTTACAGGTACCTCATATAAGTGGAATCATATGGTATTTGTTCATTTGTAAGTAATTTATTTCATTTAACCTAAAGTTTTCAAGGTTCATCTACATTGTGGCATGTGTCAGAACTTTATTTTTTGAGGCTAAATAATACTCCATTGTTTTTATATGCCATGTTCTGTTTATTCATTCACTCATTGTTGGATATGTGGGTTTGTTTTCTCCCTTTTACATTGTGAATAATGTCGCTGTGAACGCTGGTGTACAAATACCTGAGTCCTTGCTTTAAATTCTTTTGTGTATATACCCATAAGTGGAATTGCTGGATCATATGATAATCCTATGTTTAACCTTTTGAGGAATCACCAGACTTTTCCACAGTGATTGCACCATTATACATTCCTACCAACAGTACACAAAGGTTTTGGTTTGTCCACATCCTCACCAACATGTGTTTTCTGTTTTGTTTTGTTTTTTTAATAGCAGCCATACTAATGGGTATGTAGTGGTATCTCATTGTGGTTTTGATTTACATTTCCTGATGTTACTGATATTGAGCATCTTTTCATGTACATATTGTTTGTTTGTATATCTTCTTTGGAGAAATGTCTATTCAAATCCTTAGTTTGCTTTTGAGACGGGGTCTTGCTCTATTCCCCAGGCTGGAGTATAGTGGCATGATCATGGCTCACTGCAGCCTCAACTTCCCAGGCTCAAGTGATTCTCCTACCTCAGCCTCCTAAGTAGCTGGGACTACAGGCACACACCACCATGCCTGGCTAATTTTTTAAATTTTTTGTAGAGTTGAGGTCTCACAGTGTTACTCAGGCTAATCTCAAACTCCTGGACTCAGGTGATTTTCCTGCCTCAGCCTCCCAAAGTGCTGTCATTTTTTGCTGTTAAGAGTTTTGGGTGTTCTTTATATATTCTAAGTATTATTCCCTTTCAAATACATGATTTGCAAATATTTTCTCCTTTTCGTTGGTTGCCTTTTCATTCTCTTGAGAGTGTCCTTTGTTGCACAATAGTTTTTAACTTTGATGATGTATAATTTATCTGCTCCTTTTATTGCCTGTGCTTTTGATATCATATCAAAGAAACCATTGCCAAATCCAGTGTCCTAAAGCTTTTCTCTGTGTTTTCTTCTAAGAGTTTTATAGTTTGAGGTTTTTGATCTATTTTGAGTTAATTTTTATATATGGTTTGAAATAAATATCCAGCTTCACTCTTTTGCATGTGGATATCTGGTTTTCCTAGAGCTGTTTATTGAAAAGACTGTCCTTTCCTTATTGACTGCTTTTGGCATCCTTGTTGAGGATCACTTGACTAAGTATGTGAGGGTTCATTTCTGGGCTCTCTATTCCATTTCATTAGTCTGTGTATCTTTCTTTACGCCAGTTCCACACTTTTTGATTTGCAGTAAGTTCTGAAATCTGACTCCCCCAGCTAATGTTATTTTGGCTGGGCTCAGTGGCTCACGCCTGTAATCCCAACTATTTGGGAGGCTGAGGTGGGCGGATCACTTGAGTCCAGGAGTTCAGGATCAGCCTGGCCAACATGGCGAATCTCCCCACCTCTACTAAAAATACAGAAATTTGCTGGCGTGGTGTTATACGCCTGTAGTCCCAGCTACTCACATCTACTCAGGAGGCTAAGGCAGGAGAATCACTTGAACTCAGGAGGCGGAAGTTGCAGTAAGCCGAGATCATGCCATTGCACTCCAGCCTGGGCAACAGATGAATTTCTGTCTCCAAAAAAAAAAAAAAAAAAAAAAAAAAAATTATTTTGATGTCAGATTCCATATGAATTTTTGGATAGATCTTTCTATTTCTGCAAATATTGTCTTTGGAATTTTAAGGGGATAACTACTTGTTTTTAACTGATTTTTCTGCATGGACCTCCTTGTGCCATAGCAGTGCAGCTACTTGAGACTTTAAGGGCTCTGGAAAACTTTTAATTAAGACTTCTGTAGGGTAGTATGCATTATAAAATCTGAAATGATCCAGCCTCGTTTTAGATTATGCAAGTTTCTTTGCCTGTATCATCTCTTTTGGTGAGAAAGAATACACCTAGAAAGCAGACTGCCTCCTTCAGGGAGGAAATAGTATTTGACATGGATATGTCTTGGGAATTGTCTCTCTTTTGCTAGGTAATCGAATAATTTGTGTAGGCTTTTAGCATGGGGTGGATTTTAGGGTGACTGCTTTCTATAGAAATGACACTCTAAATTGAGAGAATAAAACCACTTTTGAAGACTGTTACACCATAATTCATGGTAGTGTGTAAAAGTAAAATTGTATTTCATTTTAGCATGCCAATGAAGATGTGGAAAGAATGTTACTAGGAAACAAATGTGACATGGATGACAAAAGAGTTGTACCTAAAGGAAAAGGAGAACAGGTAAAAATCTGAATGAAACAAATATTCTGCCCTTTGTTTGTAATGATAATGCTACTTTTGGTTATTTTTATAGTAATAGTGATGGAATGCACTGAGCTAATTACATAGTTTTTAAAATGCTTGTTGGAAATAATATTTTGTCATTTGAGTGAACTTTTTTCAGTGCCTGTTTAACATGTATGGGAGAATAAAATGTGTCCATAATATTTTTAGCCTTATTTAAACTACAAAGAAAGAAAAACATAAGTCAGTAGTCCTCAGTTTTTAAACTTAGGACTTTAAGGAATTGTATCAATTAGTATGGTTCTAAAATGTGACAATCTAGAGTCTGTGATGAGCAGAAATTAGACCCTGAGAAGTCATGTTGAGCTTCTCTTGTTTGTCCCCAGAGTAAAATATCTAATTTAGAATATCTGAAATAAACTTTTGGGGTAAGGAGAGGATTATTTTAATTACTTTTCTTTTGTGTGTTTTATGAAAGAGTTTGACTTGCTGAAATAATCTGTGTTACATATTCTAGTTGGGATCACTGCCTTCAGAATAAGATTAATATTTAAGATGTTAAAGTCAGCAGTTGGCAACCCATGCTTGATAATTTTATGATATTTTGTTTCTGTTTTAGATTGCAAGGGAGCATGGTATTAGGTTTTTTGAGACTAGTGCAAAAGCAAATATAAACATCGAAAAGGCGTTCCTCACGTTAGCTGAAGATATCCTTCGAAAGGTAAGTTCCTACTTTTATTTCCTGCCGGGCACCTAAGTGTCTCTGTTGAATATTTTGTCTGTTCTGAAGTACTGAATTTACATACAGATTTGAGTTTGGGTGGTATTGTTTCTGTAGGGCAGCAGTCCCCAACCTTGTTGGTACCAAGGACTGGTTTCATGGAAGATAATTTTTCCATGGACCGTACTGGAGGGTAGTTTCTCGATGAAATTACCCCACCTCAGATCACCATGGGGACTTCTGCTATAAGGAACTGGGGAAATAGAAAGCCATGTAGAAATCTGAAGATCTAGTCAGTGGTAACAATATTCTTAGCTCCACAGTCACTATCTAGTCCCTAGTTCCCTTATTTTTTCTAGCCTTTTATCTTTCCTAGCTTTTTTTACTCTTGGACTCATTTCTCTTAATGAGTCCTTTGCATTCTCATAGATAATTTAGGAAATTTTAAGATAAGAAATGACTGTTATGTAGTTATTGCCACAGAATTGCTCTTCTGCCATATAGTCACTTCTCAGGCAAAAAAGGGCATGCACATAGTCTGTATGGACGGAATGAAACGTATTATGTCAGAAAATAAGTAATGTTGAAAATGTGATCTTGAGGAATTCTCATTTTACCTCAGGTTTATTTTTGGGTTTAAGATTTGTGACTCAATATTTGTTAGTGTAAGTAACATATAGCCAAATTAGGAAATCTGATTTTCATATTTTCCCTTAAGTGTCTAGATATAATGCATGGGTTTGGTTATGAGTCCTGGTTATGAGTCTGTCAATCTGTTATAGTTTTAAATGGTCTTCGGGGTTTCTGCTTACCGTTTGTTTGTCTTTTGAGACAGAGTCTTGCTCTGTTGCCCAGGCTAGAGTGCAGCAGCATGATCTCGGCTCACTGCAACCTTCACCTCCCAGGTTTAAGTGATTCTCCTGCCTCAGCCTCCCAAATAGCTGGGATTACAGGCACCCACCACCACACCTGGCTAATTTTTGTATTTTGAGTAGAGACAGGGTTTCACCATATTGGCCAGGCTGGTCTTGAACTCCTTACCTCATGATCCGCCTGCCTCGGCCTCCCACAGTGATGGGATTGCAGGTGTGAGCCACCGTGCCCAGCTGTGCTTACTTTCTGTTTATACTGTGTCCTTTGATCTTCTCACCAGTCTTGGCTCTTTTTTTTTTTTTTTTTTTTAATAGTGCTATATAGTCATTATATATATAATTTCATGCCCCAGTGAGGTAGAGCTTTCCTTGTCATTATTAAAGCTTAAAGTATGAATATACTAATAAAGATCTCAGTCTAGACTCACGGGGGTGTCCAATCTTTTGGCTTCCCTGGGCCTCACTGGAAGAATTGTCTTGGACCACACATAAAATACACTAACACTAACCATAGCTCATGTGCTAAAAAAAAAAAAACACACACACACAAAAATCTTAATAATGTTTTAACAAAGTTTACAAATTTGTTGTATTGGGCCACATGCAGGCTGCAGGTTGGACCAGCTTGGTCTAGAGTTTTCCCCAAGTAAGCAGGCCCAAATACTAGGTAGCAGTTTTTTTTCATACACTTTAATGTGGTGAAGTTATGAGTTAAAACAGCAAATGTAAACTTGCTTCGTGTTAGAATTAACTTAGAATGAAAGCAATTTAAAACATCTTTTAACATAATTATTTGGCTACGTAATTCATTCTCTTGCTTCAAACGTTTAAAATGGAAAAAAAAGAATACAGAAATTTCCCAGCCTGTTCCGTTTAATTCCCGCAATAGCAGCTGCCAATTCCTCATTTCCCTCTACTCCCCCAGTAACAGATATAATTAATTTCTCAGTTATTACTCTGAGTAAATATGAATATGTTTTTATCCCACTCCCCTGCCCATAACCTTTTACTTCTAACAGATAACACACTCCACTGAGTGTCACTTTGCTTTCTTCACTTACTATAAGTAAAATACTTTTACTTTTTAAATAATTATATGCTATTCCTTTGAATATTTATATAATAATTGAACAAGTCTCCCAGTGAGGGACATTTAAATTATTTTCAAACTTATTTACACATAAGCTGAGTTTGTGGTACGTAATCTTAAATTATTTCCCACATGCACATACATTTGAAGGACAGATTCTGAGAACTGGCCAAAGAGCATATATGTACATACATTTGCAATTTTGATAGATGCTGCCAAAGTCTGTCCTGAGGGTTATACCCATTTACACACCCACTTGCCGTATATGAGAATGTTACTCACACCCTGGCCAGCACAGTGAATTTACAAGACTCAGATCTTTCCTAGTCTAACAGGTTAAAAAATGTAGATTTAATTTGCAGGTAATTTCTGAATAAGGGTGAGCATTCAAAAACATAGGTAGGTAGGTGGGTCTGTTTGTTTTGAGATGGAATTTCGCTCTCATTGCCTAGGCTGGAGTGCCATGAGATCATCTCGGCTGACTGCGATCTCTATCTCCCGGGTTCAAGAGATTCTCCCGCCTCAGCCTCCCGAGTAGCTGGGATTACAGGCGCCCGCCACCATACCTAGCTAATTTTTGTATTTTTAGTAGAAGCAGGGTTTCACCATGTTGGCCAGGCTGGCCTCGAACTCATGACTTCAGGTGATCCACCTGCCTTGGCCTCCCAAAGTGCTGGGATTACAGGTGTGATCCACTGTGCCTGGCCTAAAAACATATGTTTAAGAATCACTTTTACATTTCCTTTTCTGTAAATATTTTTGTTTATTCCTTTGCCCAATTTTTCTATTGGTGATTGGCCTTTTCTTATTCTTAACTGGGAGCCAGCTTAAAACTTTTAATAAACTTAATTAAAACTCAACTTCAACTTAATAAATTAATATTTTGACTCTAAAAGATTTTGCTTTGCAAGAGATACCCTTTTTTAGAGTCTGTTTCAAGGATCTAAGTTAAATTCTAAAAAGACAGTGAGATGCTAAGAAAATCAATGTAGGGGCCTTCCTGGTTACCTATGTGTCTTGAACCTGACCCATACGTAGAAGTTCCCAGAGACAGAGTATTTCCAATGCAACTCTACTTTTTTCTTGCTGGGTACTGGTCTGCCTCTTATTCTTCTTTACGTTTTTCTCAAAGATCTGTATTAGGAGCAAAGTCACTTATTCAGGAAACCCCACAAAGGTCTTTTTAATGCATAATTTGCTGCTTTAACATACAGGGAGGAGAAGAATCTGGAGTAGGTAGGTGAGATCTAAGGGCAAGTCCCAATGTCACCCATGAATTAAATAGGCTTCTCTTAGGCTGCTTGATATTGTAAAATATTTTAATTTTTTCCCCCTTGGGCTACACAAGCCCTTAACTTTATATTGTTTACATGAGAGAATAAGTTCTCAGTTACATCCTAGCTTTCAAAATGTTGTGATGAACTACCGTTTTATACAACAGCATAGGTAAATCTCAGAGACTTGATACTGAGTGAAAGAAGTCAGATGCAAAAGAATATGTTCAACTATGGTTCCATGTATGTGAATGTTAAGAACAGAAAAAAACTAATCTTAGATGCTAGAAATCAGAATATTGGGTAGCTTGAAGAGAGCAGTACTGGCAGGAAAGGGAGCCTTATTGGGAATATTATGTTCTATATCCTGATCTGGTAGTTTGCCAATATATACTAAAAATACATCAGGCTTACACTTCAGCTTTATGTACTTTTCTGTAAGTTATCACTTTAAAAATATTTTTTATATATAAAGTATGGGCCTACCCTTTTAAAATACTGTATTCTTCTGATTTTCTTTTTTCTTTCTTTCTTTCTTTCTTTCTTTTTTTTGAGATGGAGTCTCACTCTGTCGCTGAGGGTGAAGTGCAGTGGCACAGTCTCTGCTCACTGCAGCCTCCTCCACCTCTTGGGTTCAAGCGATTCTCCTGCCTCAGCCTCCTGAGTAGCTGGGATTGCAGACGTGTACCACCACACCTGGCTAATTTTAGTAATTTTAGTAGAGACAGGCTTTACCATATTGGCTAGGCCGGTCTTAAACTCATGACCTCAGGTGATCCACCCACCTCAGCCTCTCCCAGAGTGCTGGGATTATAGGCATGAACCACCAGACCCAGCCTTTCTGATTTTCAAAGTAATATTTAATGTTAGGAAAAAACAGAATTATACTAAGGATAACATAAAATCAGCCAGGCATGGTGACTCATGCCTGTTATTCTACTAGCACTTTGGGAGGCTGAGGCAGGTGGATTGCCTGAGCTCAGGAGTTCAAGACCAGCCTGGGCAACACAGGTGAAACTCCATCTCTACTAAAATACAAAACACTAGCCGAGTGTGGTGGCATGCATCTGTAGTCCCAGATACTCAGGAGGCTGAAGCAGGAGAATTGCTAGAATCTGGGAGGCGGAGGTTGCAGTGAGCCAAGATCACGCCACCGCACTCCAGCCTGGGTGGCAGAGGGAGACTCTATCTCAAAAAACAAAAACAAAGAATAAAATCAACCATAATTTTACCACCTAAGGGTTGCTGCTGTTAGTGTTTTGTTGTATCTCCTTTGGGATTTTTCTGTGTCTTTTTTGGGGGGTTGGGAGGAGTCTTAGTCTCTTGCTTTGTTGCACAGGCTGAAGTGCAATGGAGTGATCTTAGCTCACTGCAGCCTTGAACTCCTGGGCTCAAGTGATCCTCTTGCCTCAGCCTCCTAAGTAGCTGGACTACAGGCTTGAGCCAGTGCGTCCAGCTAATTTAAAAAATTTTTTATACAGATGGGAGTCTCGCCATGTTGCCCAAGCTGGTTTTAGCTCCTGGCGCATCAAGCGATCCTCCCACCTGGGCCTCTCAAAGTGCTGGGATTACAAGGATGAGCTACCGTACTTAGCCATCTGTAACCATTTTTAACATGAATTAGATAACTACATCTTGCTCCACCCCATTTTACTTAATCATAGTTGAGAGTGCCTTTTAAAAACTATGGTACAATAACAAAATTAGTCTAAAAAGGCAGATAACTAAACAGAAAAGAACTGTTTTGTTTCTGTGACATTACACATACCCAACATTGGTTTTATACAGCTTGCTTCACAATGCCTTTTAAGTACTAAACATATTCAGAGGTCAGGGCTAGAAGATAACAAAATCTATTTAAGAGTTAGAGCAGAGAAGATTTCAGAAACTTTATAAAGGGATGCCAGGAGATGTCTACAATATTTCACAGCTTGGAGGAAGCAGGCAAAATGAAGATCAAAACAAAGCTTCCAGATCTTTGCTTTGCATGGAGGGGAACCTATCTCATGTGATTGTAATTATATTTTGTTGCATAAATTGACATTTATGAGAATATTTCTGTTGAATCTTGATTTTATCCATGGCAGTATTTTTCATCGGTTATTTTCCTTGTGTGTTTGTTGCAGACCCCTGTAAAAGAGCCCAACAGTGAAAATGTAGATATCAGCAGTGGAGGAGGCGTGACAGGCTGGAAGAGCAAATGTTGCTGAGCATTCTCCTGTCCATCAGTTGCCATCCACCGCCCCGTTTTCTCTTCTTGCTGCAAAATAAACCACTCTGTCCATTTTTAACTCTAAACAGATATTTTTGTTTCTCATCTTAACTATCCAAGCCACCTATTTTATTTGTTCTTTCATCTGTGACTGCTTGCTGACTTTATCATAATTTTCTTCAAACAAACAAAAAAATGTATAGAAAAATCATGTCTGTGACTTCATTTTTAAATGTACTTGCTTAGCTCACCATTGCATTTCAGTTGTATTATAGTCCAGTTCTTACCAACATTAAAACCTATAGCAATCATTTCAACTCTATTCTGCAAATTGTACAAGAATAAAGGTAGAATTAACAATTTTATTTTGTACAACAGTGGAATTTTCTGTCATGGATAATGTGCTTGAGTCCCTATAATCTATAGACATGTGATAGCAAAAGAAACAAACAAAAGCCAGGAAAACACTCATTTTCGCCTTGACTATGTAAATGGGATTAATTTTGTCCTGTGCCTTATGTGGAAAGGAACTTCTTTGGTTTTCCTTTTTTGTTCTGGTGGAAGCATGTGCAGGAGACATATCATCCAAACATAAACCATTAAAATGTTTGTGGTTTGCTTGGCTGTAATTTTCAAAGTAGTTAATTGAGGACAAAGGGTAATGCAGAAATGATAGCTTTGGTTTGCTGAGTCTTGTTTTAAGTGGCCTTGATATTTAAAACTACTCCTGCCACCATTTCTTCTCCTTGGCCACTTTTTCCTTATGTCTCCCTCCTGCATGCTGCTTTATTTGCTTCTCCCTCCCCCACGACCTCATGGTATGAGTTATTTAAGAGTGAAAGGGACAAACTAGTAGGTTCGTCAAGTTTAATATAAAGCACTGATGTAACTTGGTAGGTAAACGGGAAGATAAGTTCTAACTGCCTACTCTCCTATGTCAGTTAATTGGTGTCTTCCCCCTCATTTGCTCTCTGCCCTAAAACCTGCCCCAGATTCCTTCATTCGCTGTTTTACTTCTATGTTCTGCTTTTCCTCCTCTCTTTCTTCCCTTCCTGTGTATCCACTGAGTTTATGAAATGGAAGAGTTAGCTGCATGCACTAGTGTTTGGAGGGTGTTGTGGTTTGTCTTTCTAATTAGGTGTATAGCCTATTCACTTTCCTAGAATGAATCTCTGAACCTAAATTTCAGTAGTCTCCATTTTGGCAACTCCTCTAGCAGTTTGGTAGCCCAGTACAGGTTGTTTTTTAAAAAAAGAAAAAGGAGGAGTGAATTTTATTGACATGTTTGCCAAATGTATTGAGATTTGGCCTCTGAAGAACACTTTTTCAGTGTTAAGTTGTCTTTACCTTAAGATTTAGAAATACTTTAGAACATTATTAATTCTAAGTCCTATCTTCACATCCTTTTGGGAAATGTGTATTACCATGGATTTGGGAAAAGGACAAAAGGCTTTTTATGTAAAGATAAGATCTCTAGCTATCGCCAACCCTGTCCTTTTTTCACTGCATTTTTTCTAGTTTTGCTTCATTGCTTATCATTAGGGTAGGGTAAATTAAGTTTGCTATGCTGCTAGCATCCTAAGATGATACCTTTGTTGAAAGAATTGTGAATAGCATGATTCATTTCTAGCAGAGGCTGAGTTTAGGACAGCAGCTTCCATTGAGAAGTCTTTCTGTGTCGTGAATAGCATTTTAATGACCTCTTGGCTCACATAAGCAAACAACATAGGGATGTATCTGCTATGAAAATCCACAAATTTTTCAGATAGTGCCCTAAAAACAGTTTTATATGCTCACTGGTGGTTATTCTTAGGTTGTTCCCGCACTTGACTTTATCATTGTTTACTACTAGTAAAAAGCAGCATTGCCAAATAATCCCTAATTTTCCACTAAAAAAAACAATGAAATGATGTTAAGCTTTTTGAAAAGTTTAGGTTAAACCTACTGTTGTTAGATTAATGTATTTGTTGCTTCCCTTTATCTGGAATGTGGCATTAGCTTTTTTTATTTTAACCCTCTTTAATTCTTATTCAATTCCATGACTTAAGGTTTGAGAGCTAAACACTGGGATTTTTGGATAACAGACTGACAGCTTTGTTTGCGTAATTATAATCGGCATTGTACATAGAAAGGATATGGCTACCTTTTGTTAAATCTGCACTTTCTAAATATCAAAAAAGGGAAATGAAGTATAAATTTTTGTATAATCTGTTTGAAACATGAGTTTTATTTGCTTAATATTAGGGCTTTGCCCCTTTTCTGTAAGTCTCTTGGGATCCTGTGTAGAAGCTGTTCTCACTAAACACCAAACAGTTAAGTCCATTCTCTGGTACTAGCTACAAATTCGGTTTCATATTCTACTTAACAATTTAAATAAACTGAAATATTTCTAGATGGTCTACTTCTGTTCATATAAAAACAAAACTTGATTTCCAACTGTGTGGTTTGGTTTTCATTTATTTATGGAGTTGGAGGATTACTTCGGAAAAAAATGTGGAATAGACTAAAAGAGTGACAAAAATGGGACATCACTGTCAACCTATGGAAAACTGGAAAGGCAATTTCAAGAAATGTCTTTGCTAAGAAACTACATAAAAAATAGAATTAGCTGAGATCCTAAAGCAGAATCATCCTAGTACCAAAATAGGAGATGCCACGATCCTAATCACACCTGGCTTACACTAGTTGGATGTGCCAAAGGCCACTACAACTGAGGTCACTTGATTCGTCAGGGGGACCAAGCTGGGCTCCTCATACTGGAGGGTGAATCCCTGTTTTAGCACTTATTTAAGATACAAAGTATTGGCTGGGCGCATGGCTCATGCCTGTAATCCCAGCACTTTGGGAGGCCAAGGCAGGTGGATCACCAAGGTCAGGAGTTTGAGACTAGTCTGGCCAACATGGTGAAACCCTGTCTCTACTAAAAATAAAAATTAGCCAGGCATGGTGGCACACATCTATAATCCTAGCTACTTGGGAGGCTGAGGCAGAAGAATTGTTTGAACCTGGGAGACAGAGATTGGAGTGAGCCGAGATCATGCCATTGCACTGCAGCCTGGGCGACAGTGAGATTGAAATTCGCCAGGCATGGTGGCACATGCCTGTAATCCCAGCTACTCAGGAGGCTGAGATGGGACAATTGCTTGAACCTGGAAGGCAGAGGTTGCAATGAGCTGAGATCGTGCCACTGCACTGTAGCCTGGGTGACAGAGCAAGGTTGTCTTAAACAAAAAAGAAGACAGGTATAGGGAAATAGGATGTGGTCTCCCCCTCTTAAATCGATGATCTAGTTTAGAAAACAAGTAATTCACCAAGTTAAGCATATACAAGAGCCAAATAGTTGTAATCTGGATATTAATTGCCGTATTAACAGATCAAGTTCAGTTGGTGAGAGTAGTTGGGATCGCTTTTTGAGGGAGGAGGGACATTAATTGGTTCTTAGAAATGTCAATTCAGGCCGGGCGCGGTGGCTCAAGCCTGTAATCCCAGCACTTTGGGAGGCCGAGGCGGGTGGATCACGAGGTCAAGAGATCAAGACCATCCTGGTCAACATGGTGAAACCCCGTCTCACACTAAAACTACAAAAAATTAGCTGGGCATGGTGGCGCATGCCTGTAGCCCCAGCTACTCAGGACGCTGAGGCAGGAGAATTGCTTGAACCCAGGAGGCGGAGGTTGCGGTGAGCTGAGATCGCGCCATTGCACTCCAGCCTGGGTAACAAGAGCGAAACGCCGTCTCAAAAAAAAGAAATGTCAATTCACTGGCTGGAGCAAAGGGGACGTCATTATAAGAGACCACAGAGGCTAGACAATGTAGCAGGCCCTGAGAGTCATGGTAAACAGCAGTGTGTTTGTGGAAAGCAAGTCTAGATGGGTTTGAATAGGAAAAACAAGGATTCTAGAGGTCACATGGGAAGTCGTGTTAATCGAGGTTTCATTAAGACCTGGGTAAAATGGCAGAGGGCAATGCAGGGTTGAAGACAAAGGTAGTGTGTGAAGGGGGAAGAGTATTTCTAGTCAGCCTGCGAGGTGCATTTTTGGCACTGCACTGAGTTCTTTAGGTTGGATCTTGAATTAGTACCCATTTTCCAAAGGAAGAAACGGTCTCAGATAAGGACTTTGCTTAAGGTTGCACAGCCCGTTGGTGCTGGAGTTGGATTTTGAATCCAGGCTAACACCACTGTCCCTCCTATGTTCGCTTCACTGTATCACAGTTCTCCAGAAGGGCCCGGGGTAATGAACAGGTGCCAAAGTCAGCACAAAGAGTCTGGAATGATCCTGTGACCACTTAGCCCAACCTTGGCACCTTCTAACAAAGAGTAATACCCTTGAAAAATACTTCATTTACTACTGTTTTTGCTTTAAATCTATATTACCCCTATCACCTTGCTAATTATATTTTGTTCTAGACCACACCATCTTTTGGCCAAAAATAAGCAGTCGAGTAGTGGCTTTTCACAGTTCTCCTACTTGGCTTTCTGGGGCTATACTTTGAGGAGGACTTTTGTGGCTTAATCATAGCTACAACAGTAACAATGGTACAGTAACTCAAAATAGAGGAAAGGGGCAAGAAGGCAGTTGGATACAGTTTATGCCAGCTTCCTAGGTGGATTGGAGATAGTCTATAATAAATGAGTACAGCTTGACTTAGGATAGGAGCCACACACGGGAGGTGAGGGTGCAGGTGAAAGTGCTTTGCTGGTTGGTCCACTGAATTTAGGTCTGAGCTTTCCTGCGCCCAGGTTAAAAGAGGGGCGTGTATTCCTGTTGCATCTCATTAAAAAGTGCAAAGCAATTGCCAAGGAAAGAAAATCTCTGGCACAAAACTCAGGAATTTTTATCATTAAGGGTCATTGAACTATAAAATGAAAGTGTCTTCAGTGCCGGTTTATCAGATGCATAAATTTGCTTGTATCCCTCTATCATCTGTTGAATACCAGTGAGTAAATAGCAAATGAATGGTGACGTTTCTTCAGGGAGCCAAAGTAATAGTGTCTAGGTTTGCAGCTTTATGGCGATCTTTCTGTAGACCTCATGTATTG
The DNA here is from genome assembly GCF_009761245.1 of Sapajus apella. NCBI lineage: Eukaryota > Metazoa > Chordata > Mammalia > Primates > Cebidae > Sapajus > Sapajus apella. Next base: position 221,377 of record NW_022437198.1, read on the forward strand.
CTTAAAAAGGGATAACCGGCATTTTTGTTAGATTCTGAAATAGTCCCTACTGGTCTTTTGACGAGCTAGAGAGCAGGCAATTCAATATTAAAGTGTTGTGAGTGCTTGAAGTGCAGATTTTTAGTGTGAAATTAAGAAGATCCAGGCGGGGTGTGGTGGCTCACACCCGTAATCCCAGCACTTTGGGAGGCCGAGACAGGTGGATCACCTGAGGTCAGGAGTTCGAGACCAGCCTGACCAAACATGAAAACCATCTCTACTAAAAATAAGCCAGGTGTGGTGGTGCACACCTGTAATCCCAGCTACTTGGGAGGCTGAGGCAAGAGAATCGCTTGAACCAAGGAGGCGGAGGTTACAGTGAGCCGAGATCGTGCCACTGCACTCCAGCCTGGGCAACAAGAGTGAAACTTTGTCTCAAAAAAAGAAAAAGGTCCATTTGTAGACACCAGATGTGCAGGTAGCAGAGTGGATGTTGCTTTGAAAATGATAGGGGGCCATTTTACTGGAATTCCTCGGAACAGGCCTTACAGAGAATGTTCCAGGCCCGTTCTGAGGTATTCCAGTAAAGCCTGTTAAGTTTCACATTGTAAATCACAAAAATGACAGAGGCCTGGAAGATTGTGAAGGTAGACATGGTAGTGAAGCTTCCTGTGTGGTGAACATGCAAACTGAGCAGGCTTCCTCCAAGCGAGCTTCCTGGGATGAGTTAGAAATCAAGGGGCCCAGGGCTGCTGATCTGTGGCTTTCCATGTTGCCTGCACTTCGTTCCTGCAGCTGTGAGAACGCTGCAGTGTGAGCTCTTACTGGCTCTCTCTCAACCCTGGCTAAGCTCTATGTTCTCTAACAGGCCAGTTAAGTATTACCTGGGAAACATTTGATGAGAATTGTGTAAGGAATACGTTCCTGAGATAAGGGTCCCCTTTTCAGTTTAAACTCCAGGTCATTTGTGTGTGAGGTCATATATAGGGGTCACCTTTTCAGTTTAAACCCCAGGTCACTTGTGTGTGAGGTCACACATAGGGGTCCCCTTTTCAGTTTAAACTCCAGGTCGTTTGTGTGTGAGGTCACATTGACTTTTTTTTTTTTTTTTTTTTTTTTTGAGATGGAGTCTTACTCTGTCACCTAGGTGCAGTGGCATGATCGCGGCTCACTGCAACCTCTGCCTCCCAGGTTCAAGCAATTCTCCTGCCTCAGCCTGCCGAGTAGCTGGGACTAGGGGCATGCCACCACACCCAGCTAATTTATTTTATTTTTAGTAGAGATGGTGTTTGCACCATGTTGGCCAGGCTGGTCTCGTACTCATGACCTCAGGTGATCCGCCCGCCTCAGCCCCCCAAAGTGCTGGGATGACAGGCGTAAGCCACTGTGCCCTGCTAACTTTCTTTTAGTTGGCTTATTTTCTGATCAGCTTTGAGACCTGAGCTGCTAACTCCTCCCTGGCAAGCCCTAGTACTGTTGAGATGTCTTGCATTATCTCAGGTCTCTTTTCTTTGCGTTCCTGCTGCTTGACTTTTGGCACCTCTCTCCAGCCCAATGTGTTCGTTTCCACTCATCCACCGGTGTTGCTCTCCCTCACACCCCTAGTCTATCCTGTATAGATCAGGTTAATCCTGTGCCCCACTTTCCTGCTCAGTCTACAGTGGCCCCATTGCCGACTGCAAGGATCTGTCATGGTTCAGTCCTAGTTTGTCACTTTTAAGTTTGCAGGGGAATGAAGAGATGACCCCATCTAACAGTTGGGGGTCCTTCGCCAGCCCCGAAAACTTGAAACAAAGAGTTGCACAAATCCACTCAGCTATTGCTAGACGTCAAAATAGATCAGGTCACAAACTGTTGCTTCTACCACCCCTTTTGCTTCGTTTTGGTTCATTATCAGTTTGGGTTCTTAGCTGCAAGCAGTAAACGCCAACTTTGGCTAATTTAAGCAGTGGAGGACATTTATGAAAAGGACATTAAGATAGCAGCAGTGGCATGATTTTTCATTTCCCACAAATTCCTCCATAAAATCCCAGCAGCTAGGATAGCAAAACCCATGAGCAACATGTACGGCAAAAGTAGTTGACAAGCCGTTTCCACAAGCCCCTCACAGAAACAAGCTGAGTAATAGCATCTGCGCAGAAGAAAGCAAAGGGAAGCAATCGGGCATCTGATTGGTCTGGGAGCTCCAGATAGCCAGCAGGTACTTGAAGGCTGCAAGCCAGCTTGAAAGCAGTGACTGGAGCTGGAAGGGGTGTGCACACTCCAACAGCAAGTGAGAGAGAGAAAGAGACCCACAATAAACTGAAGGATATTACAGTACTGCGGTTGGCTCTAAGAAATTCCCTTCTCCCACCCTAAGAAACCAGGGCTTCCTTTCTTCCTTTCTTTCTTCCTTTCTTTTCTTTGGTTTCTTTCTTTTTCCTTCTTTCTTTTTCTTTTTCTTTCTCTCTCTTGTTCTTTCTTCCTTTTATTCCTTCCTTTTTTTTTTTTTTGCCCCGAGTCAGAATCCATATTCAGAAAGGGAATAAAAATTCCCTTTCTTCCCTCCCTTTCTTTTCTTTCTTTCTTTCTTTTTCTTTCTTTCCTTTTAAAGGAAATAATATGTTTGCTACAAAACCCACAAAAAATAATGATTATATACCAAATGGTTATCTGAATGTGGATTCTGTACTGCAGCAAAAGCAGCCCAGCTCCGGAACCCTATTTGGCTTCCTCAGTATCGGGTACATCATTGCCCGATGAAGATGAAGGCAAAGGCCACCCTCACCAGGATGTAGGAGTGGCCATAGCTGCCTTCTTTGGTCAGGTAATAGAATTCTATGTTTTTATCATGAATGTCTTCATGCCTGTCTGTATAAATGGAGGCTGCAATCATGACACACAGACATGACATTAGCTGGATGACGGAAGTTAGGACAAACCTCTCTCCCTGCTTCAGGCGGAAGAGCTGGAGCATGAAGACGAAGAAGGCGATGCAGCAGAGAATGGTGGATGGAGAGAGTCGTAGTGGCCTGGGTCACCTGCAGCATGGAGTACCCTTTAAAGCTGTCACTGATTACTGTACAATTCGTGTGGTTGCTACATATTCTCCAGACATCTGTAAAAAACTCAGCTCCTACCCACCAGCCATTGTCGATGGTAGCAATGAACAGCAAGGCGGCGGAGGCGATGTGGAAGGCGATGATGAGAGCAAGAAGCACCAACGTTTTCGCAGGGAAGGTCAGGGGCGACTTTTTTGTTGTTCTTGTTTGTTTTGTTTTGTTATGAGATGGAGTCTCCCTCTGCCACCCAGGCCTGAGTGCAGTGGTGTGATCTTGGCTCACTGCAACCTCCACCTCCCAGGTTCAAGCAATTCCCCTGCCTCAGCCTCCAGAGTAGCTGGGATTACAGGTGCACACCACCATACCCAGCTAATTTTTGTATTTTTAGTAGCAATGGGGTTTCACCATGTTGGTCAGGTTGGCCTTGAACTCCTGACCTTGTGATCCGCTTGCCTTCGTCTCTCAAAGTGCTGGGATTACAGGCATGAGCCACCGCACCTGGCTGAAACCAGGGCTTCTTGAAATGGTGGATTCCAAATTGTGGCGGGAAAGGTATAAGATGGGCCTGAAATAGCTGATCACATCAGATATAAAACTTAAAATTTAGGGATATTATCAAGATGGCTTGGGAGTCAACTTGAAGATGCTCACTCTGCCCAAAGATGGGACAGTTTGAACCCATCGAATATGTGTAAATCCGTGAGTTCATGATGATACCAAACACACACGCACACCTCCCTAACTGGTCACTTTTGGAGAATGCCGGGGAACTCTTCCCTGGCACTACAACTCTTCTCTGGTGGTAAATAAAAGAATCAATAATTAATCCTGCCTTCCTTACAGGAACTGTACCACTGGGTAACTGAATAGCCAACAAGATGAAGTTTCTCTGTCAAGAGAAGTATTCCAACAAAAAAAGAAGTGATAGAATCTTACCATCTCACAACCTCTAATGAATTCACGGATCTAGGCAATGATCAATGGCTACTAACATCACAAAAAGATCCAACAAAACAGATATTTATGTTCCTACTGATGAAGAGCACAATGCGCATGAGGAGGCCATGCCTGATCAAAAGATCAGATTTGTGGTCTAGACCCAACTGCCAATTTATAGGAAGTAAGAGGACTGAACATGTTAAACTAAATCCATCAACAAAATCCAGACTGTAAACTTTACAGGGCAATTGCTTCAGCCTCTTCAACAATTCAATTTTAATGAGTAGACAGAGAAAAGCAGACAAAACTAAACTATAGTGTGTTTAGGGAAGTTCAGGGTAATATACTAAAGTAATTAAGGAAATGATAGGGATATTATAATTTTTTTTTTTTTTTTTTGAGACGGAGTTTCGCTCTTGTTACCCAGGCTGGAGTGCAATGGCGCGATCTCGGCTCACCGCAACCTCCGCCTCCTGGGTTCAGGCAATTCTCCTGCCTCAGCCTCCTGAGTAGCTGGGATTACAGGCACGCACCACCATGCCCAGCTCATTTTTTGTATTTTTAGTAGAGACGGGGTTTCACTATGTTGACCAGGATGGTCTCGATCTCTTGACCTCGTGATCCACCCGCCTCGGCCTCCCAAAGTGCTGGGATTACAGGCTTGAGCCACCGCGCCCGGCCTTATTTTTTTTTTTTTTTTTTTGAGACAGAGTCTCACTCTGTCACCCAGGCTGAAGTGCAATGGTGTGATCTCGGTTCACTGCACCTTCTGCCTCCTGGGTTCAAGTGATTCTCATGCCTCAACCACCCGAGTAGCTGAGATTACGGGTGCCCACCACCACACTCGGCTAATTTTTGTATTTTTAGTAGAGACGCAGTTTCACCATGTTGGCCAAGCTGGTCTCCAACTCCTGACCTCAGGTGATCTGCCCTCTTCCGCCTTCCAAAGTGCTGGGATTACAGTTGTGAGCCACTGCCCTGAAAAGGACAGGGATATTCTTAGCAGAGAAGGAGGAATTATGACTGGTAGGGGAGCATACAGAGAGTTCCTAGGATAGCAAAATCTTATCTTTTCACATAGATATTGGTTGCAAGGGGGTTTGCCTTATAACAATTCACTAATTTACACATTTGTTTTATGTAAGTTTTAAAATTTGTTATAAGGGCTGGATGTGGTGGCTCACGCCTGTAATCCCAGCACTTTGGGAGGCCGAGGTGGGAGGATTGCCTGAGCTTAGGAGTTCGAGACCAGCCTAGGCGACATGACGAAACCCTGTCTCTACAAAAAATAACAAAAATTAGCCAGGCATGGTGGTATGCACCTGTAGTCTCTGCTACTTGGGGGACTGAGGTGGAAGGACCAGGTGAGACCTGGAGGTTGAGGCTGTAGTGAGCCAAGCTCACACCACTGCACTCCTTTCGACAGTCCAGCCTGGCTGACAAGGTGAGACCCCCCCATCTCAAAAAATAAAGTGCTATAAGTTTAACCCTAAAGGGCTGTGAATGTGTGTGTCTACGATTATATTGGGTAGCTCCCAATCTCCAAGACCACAGAACCAGTCTTAAAGGCTGTGCACCAAGATCCAGCGCGCCCTCCAAAACAACAAAAAAAGTTGTGCATCAAGACCAGTGCTCAAAATTAGACTTGAGAATTGGTCCACTGAGGCCCCGAAGCCACTGTGGATCAACACAGGCATCATGCCCCAGGAATTGTCCCTGCTGCTTCTGAAAAATGGCTGCCACCAGTGCCAAAACTCTTGCAAAGGTGGGTGGATACTGTGTGGATTCCACTCGTTTCAGTGGCTTCTGGTTCAGAGTTTGGGTGGTTATTGGTTGGTGAAGCCCAAAATACATGCCCCTGCCCCAAGTGCCAGGGAAGTGGGGAAAAGGGAGAATTTCTTGTTTTCAGCTTCAGTAGTGGGAGGTGGCCTCTGACTCTAAGATGGGGATTTAGGTAACTGGATGGACAAAAAGAGTGACAAATATCTACTATACCAGTGGTGTGCAAACTTTACTGCACATTAGTGGAGTGCTTTTAAAAATACCAATGCTTGGCCAGGCATGGTGACTCACACCTGTAATCCCAGCACTTTGGGAGGCTGAGGGGGGTGGATCAGGAGTTCAGGAGATTGAGACCATCCTGGCTAACATGGTGAAACCTGTCTGCTAAAAATACAAAAAAATTAGCTGGACATGGTGGCACATGCCTGCAGTCCCAGCTACTCAGGGAGGCTGGGGCAGGAGATTCGCTTGAACCTGGGAGGCAGAGTTTGCAAGATGGCACCACTGCAGTCCAGCCTGGTGGCAGAATGAGATTGTCTCAAAAAAAAAACAAAAACCCCAACCCTGGCTCTGTGCAGTGGTTCATGCCTGGAGTCCCAGCACCTTGGGTAACCAAGTTGGGAGGACTGCTTGAGGCCAGGGGTTCAAGACCAGCCTGAGCATGCAGTGAGACCCTATCTGTACCCAACAAACAAACAAAACCACTGCCATGGTTGCACCCCAAAATTCCTGGGATGATAGTAGCTTTTTGTTCATTTTTGACTTCCTATGTGATTCCCATGTGCAGCCAAGTTCACGAACCAGTTCCCACCCACATCCTTGCTACTCAAAGCGTGTTCCTCAGATCACATTCATGGGGATCACCTGGGAGCTTGTGAGAACTGTGGCTGCTCTGCACAACTGGCAGAGCAGGGGAGTGTCACACGAATCACAACGAGAGGAAGGTGGCCCTGTGCTATTCTTCCAAGGCCAGCCCAAATCCCACCAGCAGGTACATTTCCCACTCCTGAGCAAAGAAGTTGCCTCTCCCTTATCCTGAGAACACATTTGGCCTGCTTTTCCATTGGGCGTTTTTTGCCTGCTTCCTTGGTTGCGGTTAATTGGCTTCCCTCTTTAATGGATTGTGAGTAGGTGGCAGGCAGGGACTCCGTCTAGTTTTCTTTGTGTCTCCACAGATCTTCGTGCATTGCTGTCCACAGAGTAGGTGCTCAGGACACGCGGTGAGTGAACCACTGACGTGCCTTCAGCTTCCCTCTCCCACCACATTCAAGCAGGGGATGGCCGGCCTCCTTTTCCCCACTCCCACTTCCATACATTCACAATTGCATCTTGATTTAAAGGCAACTTCGATTACAACTTTTAGGCTGGGCCTGGTGGCTCACGCCTGTAATCCCAGGACTTTGGGAGGCCAAGGCGGGCAGATCACATGAGGTCAGGAGTTGGAGACTAGCCTGACCAACGTCTACTAAAAATATAAAAATTAGCTTGACGTGGTGGCAGGTGCCTGTAATCCAGCTACTTCGGAAGCTGAGGCAGAAGAATCGCTTGAACCTGGGAAGCGGAGGTTGTAATGAGCCAAGATCATGCCACTGCACTCCAGCCTGAGTGACAGAGCAAAACTGTCAAAAAACTGTTGCAAAAAAAAAAAAAAAAAAAATTCAAATCTATTCTTACTACTTCCAGGTATTGGATAAATTAGTTGACTCCTGTGAATCATTTCCTTGTTTCTAAAGGAGGTGGACTAGAAAGCCCTGGGACACTCAGTCCAGTGGAAATATTCTACAATTCTGTGGTTCACCTTGCTGGATTAGCCAGGTCTCCAATACCCCAACTCTTGTGGGGCTGGCAGTGGGGCTTGGAGCAACTGTAAATTAAATATAGGGTCGCTGCGCCACCATGTGACCAATCCTGGAAACTGCATTTTCTCAGTGTGCTGTGAGAAATTTCTCATAAATCCAAGATTTTAGGGTAATATAGCTACACAAAATTAAATCATCTCTTCCCACCACCACCAGCATGGCAGTAACGGAATTTTAAAAGTATAAACCTGGCCAGGCACAGTGGCTCACACCTGTAATCCCAGCACTTTAGGAGGTCAAAGAGGGTAGATCACCTGAGGTAGGGAGTTCGAGACCAGCCTGACCAACATGGAGAAACCCCGTCTCTACTAAAAATACAAAAGTAGCCGGGCGTGGTGGTGCATACCTGTAATCCCAGCTACTTGGGAGGCTGAGGCAGGAGAATCGCTTGAACCTAGGAGGCAGAGGTTGCAGTGAGCTGAGATCATAACATTGCACTGCAGCCTGGGTAGAAAGAGCAAAACTCTGTCTCAAAAAAATTAAAAAAAAAAAAAAACCATCAGCAAGTCTCTTGCTTTAATTTTAAGAAAATTAAAATTTGTATGTATGCAAACATTAGTCTTTAAAAAATGGAAGATGGCAAACAGAGCTAAGTGACATGGAGCATAAATTACAACCTATGTGTTTACAAAGGGAGATGCTGATAAGAAGTGAGCAGATTTTCTCTGATGGAATCCCAAGAGTTCCAGGATTTGCAGGTACCAGATACCATGGACAAGTCAGGCATATGGCAATGGGCTGAAAATGAGGCAAGGAAATAATGGAATCCCAAGTGTGTGTTCCCGCCCCTCGCAGCCAGGATTTGCTGTCACCCCTCAATGAGGTTTATTATTTGCAGAAATGAAACTATAGAGGCTCCAGACTTGAGGACACCAGGCCCAGAGAAAGGTGGCAGTGAGTCATAGTATCCAAAGCCAGCAATGGACACCTGCATCTTGAATGTTGGACTCCTAAGCTTCTTTTCTTCACCCTTTCTTCTTTTCCCCCGAATTTTAGCAGCCAAATATATGTACCCAGGCAGAAGATTAGGAAATCCTTCTGTCACATGGAAGTTCACCCATGAAAAGACCCCTCATTGCAGATTCCTTTAGTCATGAGGACATATGAACACATATAAAGTTCCCAATCTACCAAAACCATATATATGAAATCATTCAACATGAAGTATAAGAAAATTAATAACAATTCACGTGCCAGACACCCAGATTCGGTCAGATATTTAGTTCTTCATGTTGACATAAAAGAGACAGTAAAACAACTAACAAAGAGAAAAGGAAACTTAAGGGGGAAAAAGGCACAGAAAACCAAATAAAAACCCCAAACATACTTTAAGTAATATTTTTTTTTTTTTTTTTTTTTTGAGACGGAGTTTCGCTCTTGTTACCCAGGCTGGAGTGCAATGGCGCGATCTCGGCTCACCGCAACCTCCGCCTCCCGGGTTCAGGCAATTCTCCTGCCTCAGCCTCCTGAGTCGCTGGGATTACAGGCACACGCCACCATGCCCAGCTAATTTTTTGTATTTTTAGTAGAGACGGGGTTTCACCATGTTGACCAGGATGGTCTCGATCTCTTGACCTCGTGATCCACCCGCCTCGGCCTCCCACAGTGCTGGGATTACAGGCTTGAGCCACCGCGCCCGGCCTTAAGTAATATTTTTTTAATGACAAGGAATCCATAAATCAAGAATAGGATGCTATAAAAAAGGAACAAAGAATGAGAAAATGATCTCTAAAATAAAAAACTATCCACTGAAATAAAATGATTCAAGAGAAGAATAGCCTGGATGAGGTCACTTACACCTGTAATTCCAGCACTTTGGGAGGCTGAGGTAGGAGGATCACTTGAACCCAGGAGTTTCAGACCAGCCTGGGCAACATAGTGAGATCTTGTCTCTCTTTTTAAAAATTTAAATAAAAACAGAGAAAAGGCTGAGTGTGGTGGGTCACACCTGTAATCCTAGCCCTTTGGGAGGCCGAGGCAGGCAGATCACTTGAGAACAGGAGTTTGAACTAGCCTGGCCAACGTGGTGAAACCCCATCTCTACTAAAAATACAAAAATTAGCCAGGCTGGTGGCACACGCCTGTAGTTGTAGCTACTCAGGTGGCCGAGGCATGAACCTGGGAGGTGGAGGTTGCAGTGAGCTGAGATCATGCTGCTGAACTCCAGCCTGGGCAACAGAGTGAGACTCTGTCTCAAAAAATAAAATAAAATGAAATAGAGTTTCCACTTAAAAAAAAAAAAAAGTAGAGAAGAATTAGAATATGAAAGTCAAGGCCAAGCATGGTGGCTAACCCCTATAATCCCAGTGCTTTGGGAGGCTGAAGCAGGAGGATTGCTTGCGCCCAGGAGTTTAAGAACAGCCTTGGCAACATAGTGAGACTCTGTCTTTCTCTATTTTTTTTTTGGAGACAGAGTTTCGCTGTTGTTGCCCAGGCTTGCTACCTGCAACCTCCGCCTCCCGGGTTCAAGCAATTCTCCTGCCTCAGCCTCCAGATTAGCTGGGACTATAGGTGCATTGCCACCATGCCTGGCTAATTTTTTGTATTTTTAGTAGACAAGGTTTCACTGTATCAGCCAAGATGGGCAAGACCCTGTTTCAAAAAAAAAAAAAAAAAAATCAAAAAGGAATAGAAAGTTAAAAGTGGGGGAAACAGGCCAGGCACGGTGGCTCACACCTGTAATCCTAGCACTTTGGGAGGCCAAGGCACACGGATCACAAGGTCAGGAGATCAAGACCATCCTGGCTAATATAATGAAACCCCATCTCTACTAAAAATAAAAATATTAGTCGGGTTTGGGAGGTTGAGATAGAAGAATCGCTTGAACCTGGGAGGCGGAGGTTAAAGTGAGCTGAGATCGTGCCACTGCACTCCAGCCTGGGCAACAGAGCAAGAGTCCATCTCAAAAAATAAAAATAGGCCGGGCGCGGTGGCTCACGCTTGTAATCCCAGCACTTTGGGAGGCCAAGGCGGGTGGATCACGAGGTCAAGAGATCGAGACCATCCTGGTCAACACAGTGAAACCCCGTCTCTACTAAAAATACAAAAAATTAGCTGGGCCTGGTGGCGCGTGCCTGTAATCCCAGCCTCCTGAGTCGCTGGGATTAC